>NW_027006276.1:80000-130864 GCF_036934945.1 Oncorhynchus masou masou
AATACTGCTCTCAGACCTGCCATGCATAACACCTCTCACCAGACCACTAATACTGCTCTCAGACCTAACACCTCTCACCAGGCCACTAATACTGCTCTCAGACCTGCCATGCATAACACCTCTCCTCAGACCACTAATACTGCTCTCAGACCTAACACCTCTCAACAGACCACTAATACTGCTCTCAGACCTGCCATGCATAACACCTCTCAACAGCCACATCCCTGTCTGAGCCCGAACACTGGTTCCAGACCTGTCATTAGAGTAGTGTAGCGTTTGGGTCTGGGACTGATAGCAGTCTTTTATCCATGCACCTGTTCCTCAACTGGATCAGAACCAGAATAATCAGTACTTGGATATCTGTGGCTCTGAGTTGGATCACAACACTTAGCATGGCTGTAGTGCAGTAGGTAACCCGTGCCTCTACATCTGCATTGCTTGCTGTCTGGGGTTTTAGGTTGGGTTTCTGTAGAAGTACTTTGTGACATCAGCTGATGTCACAACGGCTTTATAAATACCTTTGATTGATTGATGCATGCTGAGAAATGTTTTTTGACTGACAGGCAACTGTATTCTACGTATGCTAACTGAGAGCTATAGATGAGGTGAAGGAGTCAATGTAATGCGGACTGGCGCACATTCAACAGATCTGATCTGAATAAAGTGGTTTAGAAGAAGTGACTGCTAAATGCTAACTCCTGTTCGTATAAGCTGGTTAGCATAGTAGCATAGCTAACGTACAGAAATCGGTGATGGGAGTCAAATTCGTTTTTTAACTGTAATGCAGTTGATTGGTGACGATGACATGAACATGTGTTGGGGTCGACCTCCATACCAGCATTATACTCTGATTTCACCTCAACATAGTGTCAAATACACATTTAACCAATCAGCTAAATGTAGGATCATGTTGCTGGGGGGAAATGAGGAGACTTGAGATCTTTCCTCACGGCCTTTCCCCTTGCGTTTCCATGACAATTCCATTGTTTTCGTCGAGTTCGCTTGACCTCTTTACCGCATCTATGGAGTTTTCACTCAACCGACCGTTAAATTCATTTTTATCAATTAGGAATTAGAGCACTTTAATTTAACAGTGTAATTTAACAGGATCTATATGAAAACAACTAAGTTAAGTTTCTGTTGTATTGAAGTCAGCTCACCCACCCAAGTAGAGAAAACCTGATGCATAAACAAATCTATTTCACCTTCCTGCTGCTAAGGCTGTCAGTGGAGCTTCCTTCAGATGAACATTCATTATGAAACTCCTGACAGCTCCCTTAAACACTGGCACTACACACACACACACACACACACACACACACACACACACACACACACACACACACACACACACACACACACACACACACACACACACACACACACACACACACACAGAAAGACACACACACAGAGACACACACACCTCTTGTCAGTCTCCAGCTACCTTAAAGCAGTGATACTAGACTGCTCTAGTCTGGACACCAGTCTCCTCTCTATTAGATGCTCTAGTCTGGACCCCAGTCTCCTCTCTACAAGACTGCTCTAGTCTCGACACTGGTCTACTCTCTACTAGACTGCTCTAGTCTGGACACCAGTCTCCTCTCTACTAGACTGCTCTAGTCTGGACACCAGTCTCCTCTCTACAAGACTGCTCTAGTCTGGACACTGGTCTACTCTCTACTAGACTGCTCTAGTCTGGACCCCAGTCTCCTCTCTACAAGACTGCTCTAGTCTCGACACTGGTCTACTCTCTACTAGACTGCTCTAGTCTGGACACCAGTCTCCTCTCTACTAGACTGCTCTAGTCTGGACCCCAGTCTCCTCTCTACAAGACTGCTCTAGTCTCGACACTGGTCTACTCTCTACTAGACTGCTCTAGTCTGGACACCAGTCTCCTCTCTACAAGACTGCTCTAGTCTCGACACTGGTCTACTCTCTACTAGACTGCTCTAGTCTGGACACCAGTCTCCTCTCTACTAGACTGCTCTAGTCTGGACACCGGTCTCCTCTCTACTAGACTGCTCTAGTCTGGACACCAGTCTCCTCTCTACTAGACTGCTCTAGTCTGGACACCGGTCTCCTCTCTACAAGACTGCTCTAGTCTGGACACCGGTCTCCTCTCTACTAGACTGCTCTACTGGGTCAACTAATATTATACAATAAGAGTAATTTAGAAACTAGAAACTAGTGTTCTGTCACTGCTGTAAACACTGGTTCATTAATATTATACAATAAGAGTCATTTAGAAACTAGAAACTAGTGTTCTGTCACTGCTGTAAACACTGGGTCATTAATATTGCCAGAGCGTAGTGGCTAAAATATGAATCATATTGTGCGAGCTGTGATAAGACAAATAAATCATTTCAATGCTAATGTTTTCCTGGTTCTTGGACGATGTAATCTACCAGCCCCTGCCACTTTAGCTGATGTAATTACAAGGATAGACAAGTAGCTCCAATCATTAAAACATTGCTGTTTATCTATCATTTCACTGGGGAGAATATAAATGGCTTCTCATTGTGAGAGGAGAGGAGAGGAGAGGAGAGGAGAGGAGAGGAGAGGAGAGGAGAGGAGAGGAGAGGAGAGGAGAGGAGAGGAGGAGAGGAGAGGGAGGAGGGAGGAGAAACCTGGTGGCATTATACACATATCAACTTTTCAGCTATTTATAATGTTGTGGCTGGAAACTAACAGTTTGACTCATGGACACCAGTCTCCACACAATATCTAATGGATTCATGGCATTTCACTGAATCCTGGAACTAAATGTAATGAGCCAAAGGGGCTTCTATGTTTAGGACACATTCAGTATCTATTGAGTGCAACGCTTTAGGATTAGCCTGGTCCCAAATCTGTAGCTATGTGACATAGCCAACTCTTCTCTCTATGTTATAGCCTGGTCCCAGATCTGTAGCTATGTGACATAGCCAACTCTTCTCTCTATGTTATAGCCTGGTCCCAGATCTGTAGCTATGTGACATAGCCAACTCTTCTCTCTATGTTATAGCCTAGTCAATAGATTTTTTTTCTCACCCATCTACACACAATACCTCATAATGACATCACAATACCTCAAAATGACATCACAATACCTCACAATGACAAAGTGAAAACATGTTTTTAGACATTTTTGCAAATGTATTGATAATGAAATAGAGAAATATCTCATTTACATAAGTATTCACACCCTGAGTCAATCCATACATGTTAGAATCACCTTTGGCAGTGATTATAGCTGTGAGTCTTTCTGGGTAGGTCTTTAAAGGAGCTTTGCACATCTGGATTGTACAATATTTGCACATTCTTCAAGCTCTGTCAAGTTGGTTGTTGATCATTGCTAGACAGACATTTTCAAGTCGATTTAAGTCAAAATTGTAACTAGGCCACTCAGGAACATTCGTCTTGATAAGCAACTCCAGTGTATATCTGGCCTTGTGTTTTAGGTTATTGTCCTGCTGAAAGGTGAATTTATCTCCCAGTGTCTGGTGGAAAGCAGACTGAACCAGTTTTTCCTTAGCTCTATTCCATTAATTTTACCCCCCCCAAAAACCTTGCTAGTCCTTGCCGATGACAAGCATACCCATAACATGATGCTGCCAACGCCATGTCTGAAAATATGAAGAGTGGTACTCAGTGATGTGTTGTGTTGGAATTTCCCTTAACATAACACTGTATTCGGGACATAAAGTTAATTTCTTTGCCACATTTCTTTGCAGTTTTACTTTAGTGTCTTACTGCTAACAGGATGCATGTTTTGGAATATGTTTAGTCTGTACAGGATTCCTTCTTTTTCAGGCTGTCATTTGGTCAATATTGTGGAGTAACTACAATGTTGTTGATCCATCTTCATTTTTCACAGCCATTAAACTCTGTAACTGTTTTGAAGTCGCCATTGGCCTCATGGTGAATTCCCTTTGCAGTTTCCTTCCTCTCCGGGAACTGAGTTAGGAAGGACACCTTTATCTTTGTTGTGAGCGGGTGTATTGTTTTACCATCCAAAGTGTAATTAATAACGTCACCATACACAGAATAGTAAAGTGATGTGGTACTGTATGAAACATTTACAATTGAGATAACCATCAAAGCGACAGGTTGTGTTAGCAGAACAATTGGATTTTCAAAGAGATAACTATGAGGGATACAGCCTGGAGATGAGATACCAAATGAAACAACTTTTAAACGTTAACATCATCATAGCCCCTATGCTATTCAGTTGCCTGAGGAAGCAATGCTATTCCCAGAGGCATATGTGGGCATTGCAAAGTCTCCACAGTCGCAACATCCCACAGCATCTACCAAATTATAATAACATATGTGAACAAACAAATGTGTTATAAAATATCTAAATAAGAACACTGGAACATTTTGTCCCAGCAATGTGGAAATGTGTCTTTGGCTAGTCTTTCCTGTTGGTTTCACAGCATGATTTAGTAATGAAGTCACGATAAGTAATAAAGTCGTTCTAGTAATAAAGTAATTTTGTACAGAGAGCTCCGTCACTTACCAAAGGAACAGAACAGATAGAAGCTGTGACTAAACTCCATGCCATCTGCTTCCAGTGTGAAGGAGCTAAATCACCTAGCATTAGAGATATTATCTTTTTAATTACCGATCCACAGCAAATGTGCCGTGTCAACCCCACTTAGTCTCTCTCTCTCTCTCTCTCTCTCTCTCTCTCTCTCTCTCTCTCTCTCTCTCTCTCAAGGTCCTCTGAGGTTAGAGCAGACATGTTTGAATTAGTCATGAACATAAGACCAGATCATAAGACCAGCTAACCTCTAATGTTAGCCCACTTCTCAAACAAACAACCCTGATGTCAAATCATGCAATGTAAGGTAAAGTAGCTTTACTCTGGTCAATAGTACTGTCCTTTGTTGAAGTCAGTCCTGCAGTGTGTATGTGTGTGTGTGCCCATGCAGATGTATGTGTTTGACTGGTGTGTCTGTATGTCTGTGTGTGTCTGTGTGTGTGCGGTTGGCTCACCTGTGCAGGAATAGTCATCGATCCGGATGTATCCAGATGTGCAGATGCACATGAAGGATCCTGGAGTATTGACACACATGGTGTTCTCTCTGCAGTAGTGCTTTCCCTCAGCACACTCATCAATATCTGGAATACAGACCAACGGGTCAAACAGACTGTTACAGGAAGGCAATAAGGACCAACAAAGACCCAGACCCTCCCCAGTCGATACAATTAAGAACCAGTGTCCAGCACAAAGATGAAGCCTAGACCTGGTCCTTCCTAGTCTATAGCATATACCATAGGATATAGCTCTATAGTGGACCCCCCAATGTCTAGAACATTGAAAGTGATGAACTGTTGTGTAACAACATATGTGTGTATTCCACCCACCAACTAGTCTCTGTTACATCACCCACCAACTAGTCTCTGTTACATCAACCACCAACTAGTCTCTGTTACATCACCCACCAACTAGTCTCTGTTACATCAACCACCAACTAGTCTCTGTTACATCACCCACCAACTAGTCTCTGTTTCATCAACCAAAAAATAGTCTCTGTTACATCACCCACCAACTAGTCTCTGTTACATCACCCACCAACTAGTCTCTGTTACATCAACCACCAACTAGTCTCTGTTACATCACCCACCAACTAGTCTCTGTTACATCAACCACCAACTAGTCTCTGTTACATCACCCACCAACTAGTCTCTGTTTCATCAACCAAAAAATAGTCTCTGTTACATCACCCATCAACTAGTCTCTGTTACATCACCCACCAACTAGTCTCTGTTTCATCAACCAACAACTAGTCTCTGTTAAATCACCCACTAACTAGTCTCTGTTACATCACCCACCAACTAGTCTCTGTTACATCACACCACCAACTAGTCTGTTACATTAACCACCAACTAGTCTCTTTTACATCAACCACCAACTATTCTCTGTTACATTAACCACCAACTAGTCTCTCTTTCATCACCCACCAACAAGTCTATGTTACATCACCCATCAATTAGTCTCTGTTTCATCAACCACCAACTAGTCTCTCTTTCATCACCCACCAACTAGTCTCTCTTTCATCACCCACCAACTAGTCTCCTGTTACATCACCCATCAATTAGTCTCTGTTTCATCAACCACCAACTAGTCTCTATTAAATCACCCACTAACTAGTCTCTGTTCCATCACCCACCAACTAGTCTCTGTTCCATCACCCACCAACTAGTCTCTGTTACATCAACCACCAATTAGTCTCTGTTTCATTAACCACCAACTAGTCTCTCTTTCATCACCCACCAACTAGTCTCTGTTACATCACCCACCAACTAGTCTCTCTTTCATCACCCACCAACTAGTCTCTGTTACATTAACCACCAACTAGTCTCTGTTTCATCACCCACCAACTAGTCTCTATTAAATCACCCACTAAATAGTCTCTGTTCCATCACCCACCAACTAGTCTCTGTTACATCACCCACTAACTAGTCTCTGTTACATCACCCACCAATTAGTCTCTGTTACATTAACCACCAACTAGTCTCTGTTACATCAACCACCAACTAGTCTCTGTCACATCACCCACCAACTAGTCTCTGTTTCATCAACCAACAACTAGTCTCTCTTTCATCACCCACCAACTAGTCTCTGTTACATTAACCACCAACTAGTCTCCGTTTCATCACCCACCAACTAGTGTCTATTAAATCACCCACTAACTAGTCTCTGTTCCATCACCCACCAACTAGTCTCTGTTACATCAACCACCAATTAGTCTCTGTTTCATCAACCACCAACTAGTCTCTCTTTCATCACCCACCAACTAGTCTCTGTCACATCACCCACCAACTAGTCTCTGTTTCATCAACCAACAACTAGTCTCTGTTAAATCACCCACTAACTAGTCTCTGTTACATCACCCACCAACTAGTCTCTGTTACATCACACCACCAACTAGTCTGTTACATTAACCACCAACTAGTCTCTTTTACATCAACCACCAACTAGTCTCTGTTACATTAACCACAAACTAGTCTCTGTTACATCACACCACAACTAGTCTCTGTTACATCACCCACCAACTAGTCTCTGTTACATCAACCACCAATTAGTCTCTGTTTCATCAACCACCAACTAGTCTCTCTTTCATCACCCACCAACTAGTCTCTGTTACATTACCCACCAATGAGTCTCTGCTACATCACCCACCAACTAGTCTCTGTTTCATCACCCACCAACTAGTCTCTATTAAATCACCCACTAACTAGTCTCTGTTACATCACCCACCAACTAGTCTCTGTTACATCACCCATCAATTAGTCTCTGTTTCATCAACCACCAACTAGTCTCTATTAAATCACCCACTAACTAGTCTCTGTTCCATCACCCACCAACTAGTCTCTGTTACATCAACCACCAATTAGTCTCTGTTACATTAACCACCAACTAGTCTCTGTTTCATCAACCAACAACTAGTCTCTCTTTCATCACCCACCAACTAGTCTCTCTTACATTAACCACCAACTAGTCTCCGTTTCATCACCCACCAACTAGTCTCTCTTTCATCACCCACCAACTAGTCTCTGTCACATCACCCACCAACTAGTCTCTGTTTCATCAACCAACAACTAGTCTCTGTTAAATCACCCACCAACTAGTCTCTGTCACATCACCCACCAACTAGTCTCTGTTTCATCAACCAACAACTAGTCTCTGTTAAATCACCCACCAACTAGTCTCTGTCACATCACCCACCAACTAGTCTCTGTTTCATCAACCAACAACTAGTCTCTGTTAAATCACCCACTAACTAGTCTCTGTTACATCACCCACCAACTAGTCTCTGTTACATCAACCACCAATTAGTCTCTGTTTCATCAACCACCAACTAGTCTCTCTTTCATCACCCACCAACTAGTCTCTGTCACATCACCCACCAACTAGTCTCTGTTTCATCAACCAACAACTAGTCTCTGTTAAATCACCCACTAACTAGTCTCTGTTACATCACCCACCAACTAGTCTCTGTTACATCACACCACCAACTAGTCTGTTACATTAACCACCAACTAGTCTCTGTTACATTAACCACAAACTAGTCTCTGTTACATCACACCACAACTAGTCTCTGTTACATCACCCACCAACTAGTCTCTGTTACATCAACCACCAATTAGTCTCTGTTTCATCAACCACCAACTAGTCTCTCTTTCATCACCCACCAACTAGTCTCTGTTACATTACCCACCAACGAGTCTCTGTTACATCACCCACCAACTAGTCTCTGTTTCATCAACCACCAACTAGTCTCTATTAAATCACCCACTAACTAGTCTCTGTTCCATCACCCACCAACTAGTCTCTGTTACATCAACCACCAATTAGTCTCTGTTACATTAACCACCAACTAGTCTCTGTTACATCAACCACCAACTAGTCTATGTTACATCACCGACCAACTAGTCTCTGTTACATTAACCACCAACTAGTCTCTGTTACATCACCCATCAACTAGTCTCTGTTACATCACCCACCAACTAGTCTCTGTTTCATCAACCAACAACTAGTCTCTGTTAAATCACCCACTAACTAGTCTCGGTTACATCACCCACCAACTAGTCTCTGTTACATCACACCACCAACTAGTCTGTTACATTAACCACCAAATAGTCTCTTTTACATAAACCACCAACTAGTCTCTATTACATTAACCACAACTAGTCTCTGTTACATCACCCACCAACTAGTCTCTGTTACATCACCCACCAACTAGTCTATGTTACATCACCGACCAACTAGTCTCTGTTACATTAACCACCAACTAGTCTCTGTTACATTACCCACCAACTAGTCTCTGTCACATCAACCAACAACTAGTCTCTCTTTCATCACCCACCAACTAGTCTCTCTTACATTAACCACCAACTAGTCTCCGTTTCATCACCCACCAACTAGTCTCTCTTTCATCACCCACCAACTAGTCTCTGTCACATCACCCACCAACTAGTCTCTGTTTCATCAACCAACAACTAGTCTCTGTTTCATCACCCACCAACTAGTCTCTATTAAATCACCCACTAACTAGTCTCTGTTACATCACACACCAACTAGTCTCTGTTACATCACCCATCAATTAGTCTCTGTTTCATCAACCACCAACTAGTCTCTATTAAATCACCCACTAACTAGTCTCTGTTCCATCACCCACCAACTAGTCTCTGTTACATCAACCACCAATTAGTCTCTGTTACATTAACCACCAACTAGTCTCTGTTTCATCAACCAACAACTAGTCTCTCTTTCATCACCCACCAACTAGTCTCTCTTACATTAACCACCAACTAGTCTCCGTTTCATCACCCACCAACTAGTCTCTCTTTCATCACCCACCAACTAGTCTCTGTCACATCACCCACCAACTAGTCTCTGTTTCATCAACCAACAACTAGTCTCTGTTAAATCACCCACCAACTAGTCTCTGTCACATCACCCACCAACTAGTCTCTGTTTCATCAACCAACAACTAGTCTCTGTTAAATCACCCACTAACTAGTCTCTGTTACATCACCCACCAACTAGTCTCTGTTACATCAACCACCAATTAGTCTCTGTTTCATCAACCACCAACTAGTCTCTCTTTCATCACCCACCAACTAGTCTCTGTCACATCACCCACTAACTAGTCTCTGTTTCATCAACCAACAACTAGTCTCTGTTAAATCACCCACTAACTAGTCTCTGTTACATCACCCACCAACTAGTCTCTGTTACATCACACCACCAACTAGTCTGTTACATTAACCACCAACTAGTCTCTGTTACATTAACCACAAACTAGTCTCTGTTACATCACACCACAACTAGTCTCTGTTACATCACCCACCAACTAGTCTCTGTTACATCAACCACCAATTAGTCTCTGTTTCATCAACCACCAACTAGTCTCTCTTTCATCACCCACCAACTAGTCTCTGTTACATTACCCACCAACGAGTCTCTGTTACATCACCCACCAACTAGTCTCTGTTTCATCAACCACCAACTAGTCTCTATTAAATCACCCACTAACTAGTCTCTGTTCCATCACCCACCAACTAGTCTCTGTTACATCAACCACCAATTAGTCTCTGTTACATTAACCACCAACTAGTCTCTGTTACATCAACCACCAACTAGTCTATGTTACATCACCGACCAACTAGTCTCTGTTACATTAACCACCAACTAGTCTCTGTTACATCACCCATCAACTAGTCTCTGTTACATCACCCACCAACTAGTCTCTGTTTCATCAACCAACAACTAGTCTCTGTTAAATCACCCACTAACTAGTCTCGGTTACATCACCCACCAACTAGTCTCTGTTACATCACACCACCAACTAGTCTGTTACATTAACCACCAAATAGTCTCTTTTACATAAACCACCAACTAGTCTCTATTACATTAACCACAACTAGTCTCTGTTACATCACCCACCAACTAGTCTCTGTTACATCACCCACCAACTAGTCTCTGTTTCATCAACCACCAACTAGTCTCTCTTTCATCACCCACCAACTAGTCTCTGTTACATCACCCACCAATTATTCTCTGTTTCATCAACCACCAACTAGTCTCTCTTTCATCACCCACCAACTAGTCTCTGTTACATTAACCACCAACTAGTCTGTGTTACATTACCCACCAACGAGTCTCTGTTACATCACCCACCGACTAGTCTCTGTTTCATCACCGACCAATTAGTCGCTATTAAATCACCCACTAACTAGTCTCTGTTCCATCACCCACCAACTAGTCTCTGTTACATCAACCACCAATTAGTCTCTGTTTCATCAACCACCAACTAGTCTCTGTTTCATCACCCACCAACTAGTCTCTGTTACATCACCCACCAACTAGTCTCTGTTTCATCAACCAACAACTAGTCTCTGTTAAATCACCCACTAACTAGTCTCTGTTACATCACCCATCAATTAGTCTCTGTTTCATCAACCACCAACTAGTCTCTATTAAATCACCCACTAACTAGTCTCTGTTCCATCACCCACCAACTAGTCTCTGTTACATCAACCACCAATTAGTCTCTGTTTCATCAACCACCAACTAGTCTCTCTTTCATCACCCACCAACTAGTCTCTGTTACATTAACCACCAACTAGTCTGTGTTACATTACCCACCAACGAGTCTCTGTTACATCACCCACCGACTAGTCTCTGTTTCATCACCGACCAACTAGTCTCTATTAAATCACCCACTAACTAGTCTCTGTTCCATCACCCACCAACTAGTCTCTGTTACATCAACCACCAATTAGTCTCTGTTACATCAACCAACAACTAGTCTCTGTTAAATCACCCACTAACTAGTCTATGTTACATCACCCACCAACTAGTCTCTGTTACATCACACCACCAACTAGTCTGTTACATTAACCACCAACTAGTCTCTTTTACATCAACCACCAACTTGTCTCTGTTACATTAACCACCAACTGGTCTCTGTTACATCACACCACAACTAGTCTCTTTTACATCACCCACCAACTAGTCTCTGTTACATCAACCACCAACTAGTCTCTGTTACATCACCCACCAACTAGTCTCTGTTACATCACCCACCAACTAGTCTCTGTTTCATCAACCACCAACTAGTCTCTCTTTCATCACCCACCAACTAGTCTCTGTTACATCACCCATAAATTAGTCTCTGTTTCATCAACCACCAGCTAGTCTCTCTTTCATCACCCACCAACTAGTCTCTGTTACATCAACCACCAATTAGTCTCTGTTTCATCAACCACCAACTAGTCTCTCTTTCATCACCCACCAACTAGTCTCTGTTACATTAACCACCAACTAGTCTGTGTTACATTACCCACCAACGAGTCTCTGTTACATCACCCACCAACTAGTCTCTGTTTCATCACCCACCAACTAGTCTCTATTAAATCACCCACTAACTAGTCTCTGTTCCATCACCCACCAACTAGTCTCTGTTACATCACCCACCAACTAGTCTCTGTTACATCACCCATCAACTAGTCTCTGTTACATCACCCACCAACTAGTCTCTATTTCATCAACCAACAACTAGTCTCTGTTAAATCACCCACTAACTAGTCTATGTTACATTAACCACCAACTAGTCTCTGTTACATCACCCACCAACTAGTCTCTGTTACATCACCCACCAACTAGTCTCTCTTTCATCACCCACCAACTAGTCTCTGTTACATCACCCATCAATTAGTCTCTGTTTCATCAACCACCAACTAGTCTCTCTTTCATCACCCACCAACTAGTCTCTGTTACATCAATCACCAATTAGTCTCTGTTTCATCAACCACCTACTAGTCTCTCTTTCATCACCCACCAACTAGTCTCTGTTACATTAACCACCAACTAGTCTCTGTTACATCACCCACCAACTAGTCAATTCAATTCAATGGCCTTTATTGACATGGGAAACATGTGTTAACATTGCCAAAGCAAGTCAGGTAGATAATATAAAAAAGGGAAATAAAAAATAAAAATTAACAGTAAACATTACACATACAGAAGTTTCAAAGCAAGAAAGACATTACAAATGCCATATTATGTATATATGCACAGTGTTGTAACAATGTACAAATGGTTAAAGTACACAAGGGAAAATAAATAAGCATAAATATGGGTTGTATTTTACAATGGTGTTTGTTCTTCACTGGTTGCCCTTTTCTTGTGGTAACAGGTCACAAATCTTGCTGCTGTGATGGCACACTGTGGAATTTCACCCAGTAGATATGGGAGTTTATCAAAATTGGGTTTGTTTTCGAATTCTTTGTGGATCTGTGTAATCTGAAGGAAATATGTGTCTCTAATATGGTTATACATTGGGCAGAAGGTTAGGAAGTGCAGCTCAGTTTCCACCTCATTTTGTGGGCAGTGTGCACATAGCACAAATAGTCTTCTCTTGAGAGCCATGTCTGCCTATGGCGGCCTTTCTCAATAGCAAGGCTATGTTCAACGAGTCTGTACATAGTCAAAGCTTTCCTGAAGTTTGGGTCAGTCACAGTGGTCAGGTATTCTGCCACTGTGTACTCTCTGTTTAGGGCCAAATAGCATTCTAGTTTGCTCTGTTTTAAAAAAAAATCTTTCCAAGTAATTATCTTTTTGTTTTCTCATGATTTGGTTGGGTCTAATTGTGTTGCTGTCCTGGGACTCTGTGGGGTCTGTTTCTGAACAGAGCCCCAGGACCAGCTTGCTTAGGGAACTCTTCTCCTATTTTAACTGCACACTTGTTGTTTGTGTACATGGATTTTATAATGTTGTATGTTTTACCCCCAACACCACTTTCAATCAATTTGTATAGCAGACCCTCATACCAAATTGAGTCAAAGGCTTTTTTGAAATCAACAAAGCATGAGAAGACTGCCTTTGTTTTGGTTTGTTTGTTTGTCAATTAGGGTTTGCAGGGTGAATACATGGTCTGTTGTACGGTAATTTGGTAGAAAGCCAATTTGACATTTGCTCAGTACATTGTCTTCACTGAGGAAAAAGTCTGTTGTTAATTATAATGCAGAGGATTTTCCCAAGGTTGCTGTTGACGCATATCCCATGGTGGTTATTGGGGTCAAAGTTTTCTCCATTTTTGTGGATTGGGGTGATCAGTCCTTGGTTCCAAATATTGGGGAAGATGCCAGAGCTAAGGATGATGTTAAAGATTTTTAGTATAGCCATTTGGAATTTGTTGTCTGTACATTTGATCATTTCATTGAGGATACCATCAACACCACAGGCCTTTTTGGGTTGGAGGGTTTTTATTTTGTGCTGTAACTCATTCAAGGTAATTGGAGAATCCAGTGGGTTCTGGTAGTCTTTAATAGTTGATTCTAAGATCTGTATTTGATCATGTATATGTTTTTGTTCTTTGTTCTTTGTTATAGAGCCAAAAAGATTGGAGAAGTGGTTTACCCATACATCTCCATTTTGGATAGATAATTCTTCGTGTTGTTGTTTTCCAATTTTCCCAGAAGTGGTTAGAGTCTATGGATTCTTCAATTATATTGAGTTGATTTCTGACGTGCTGTTCCTTCTTTTTCCGTAGTGTATTTCTGTATTGTTTTAGTGATTCACCATAGCGAAGGCGTAGACTCAGGTTTTCCGGGTATCTATGTTTTTGGTTAGACAGGTTTCTCAATTTCTTTCTTAGATTTTGCATTCTTCATCAAACCATTTGTCATTGTTGTTCATTTTCAGATTTTTAGATTTGATAGGGAAGCTGAGAGGTCAAATATACTGTTAAGATTTTCTTCTGCCAAGTTTACACCTTCACTATTACAGTGGAACGTTTTACCCAGGAAATTGTCTAAAGGGGGTTGAATTTGTTGTTGCCTAATTGTTTTTTGGTAGGTTTCCAAACTGCATTCCTTCCATCTATAGCATTTCTTAATGTTACTCAGTTCCTTTGGCTTTGATGCCTCATGATTGAGTATTGCTCTGTTCAAGTAAACTGTGATTTTGCTGTGGTCTGATAGGGGTGTCAGTGGCCTGACTGTGAACGCTCTGAGAGACTCTGGGTTGAGGTCAGTGATAAAGTAGTCTACAGTACTACTGCCAAGAATGAGCTATAGGTGTACCTTCCATAGGAGTCCCCTCGAAGCCTACCATTGACTATGTACATACCCAGCGTTCGACAGAGCTGCAGGAGTTGGGACCCATTTTTGTTGATTATGTTGTCATAGTTGTGCCTAGGTGGGCATATGGGGGAGGGAATGCTGTGTTTGTCCCCCTGTGTGCTGAGGGTGTCAGGTTCTTGTCCGGTTCTGGCATTCAGGTCGCCACAGACTAGTACATATCCCTGAGCCTGGAAATGATTGATTTCCCCCTCCAGGATGGAGAAGCTGTCTTCATTAAAGTATGGGGATTCTAGTGGGGGGATATAGGTAGCACACAGGAGGAAATTGTTCTCTGTTAAGATGTCTATTGGTCTGTTGCTCCTGTGTGAAGTGTTGGAGATACGTTTGAGGGCGATGTCCTTTAGAGTCCGGGCAAAGGTGGGCTGCCTTGTAGAGGTGGACCTGGTCAAAGAGGTTGTTCAAGTCCAGGGTGGAGTGGTGGGCCAGGAAGACATTTGGTTTTGAGGCACAGCCACAGGAAATACTTGCGTTCACCCGCTGTATTGTGGCAGGGTGGAAGTCTTTTCGTGGTAGCAGGGTGGAGATAACTACTTGTGCGTTGGGGAAAGTAGAAGAAGCTTTTTCAATCACTCCCTTCAGTGCTGTGGCCACCCTTTCCTGCTGTGTTCTCAGGTCGTTTGTGCCTGTGTGTATTATTATGTGGCTGGGTGAACTAGTTGGTCCTCAGACAGAAGATCGAGGGCATGCTGGGTGTTTGGACACCAGAGTTTAGACACACTGTGTTTGGGAAAAAGTTTTTTGTCTTGTATATATTTCCCATTTGAGTCCATAAGGAGTACAATCTGTGTCTTGTGTATGTCCTCAGTGGGTGGTGGGGGGTTGTCAGGAGGGCTATCACGGTGGCTCAGAGGGGGTGAGAGCCCCTGGGCTTGGGGTTCTTAATTTGTCTGTTCTGCTGTGATATCGACGCTATGGTCAGGGTTTGGTGTGGACTGCTGTGGTGTCGAGACTTTTGTAGGGTGCTGAGGTGGGCTGTTCTGCTAGCTTCTCTGCGGGGGTGGCCACCTCTCTAGTGGGTTGTTCTCTGTCACACGCCATCCCCCTCACCCTCTCCTCCAGCAGTCTGATCCTCTCCTCTAGTGCTCTGTTCTTCTCCTGCTCCTGCTCTTTCTCCTGTTGAAGTTGTCTCACCACTGTCGAGAGTGCAGATGTCTCTCTCCACCTCCAGCACTCTGGGTCTGGTTAAGAGAGTGTTGTTGTGCTGGACTGTTGTCTGGGTCTGTGCTGACTGGAGTGTAATCACCTGCTGTTCCAGCTAAACACCTGCCTTACCTCCAGCTGGGGAAATGTATCCTTAATTTCAATGAGAGGGTAGTACTCTGTGCTGGGAGGTTGGCTTTCCGCTGGGGGTGGCTCGTCTGTGGGGTTATATAATGAAGAGGTCTGGTCTGACCCTTTCGGGGTGGGGGTATCTTTCTCAAGGGAGAGCTTCTCCTGCTGGGTTAATTCTTTGATTAGGTGAAAGTCCAGCTGAAACTGTTTGGGGTTGCCCTGTACCATTACTGTTCCAGACTTATAGAGATTGATATTAGCTGACTCAGAGTCCTCGCTGTCAAGTATCCTGAGTTTCCACCCCTCGTTAACCCCCCCTCTCTTAACAAAGGGGTAGTGTGCTAATATAGCACTGTGCCATGCCAGGGGATGGTTTGTGTGGAAGATGAGGTTGCTGATGCTCCCATTTTTGAAATAGTCAGCAAAAAGTGTGTCTTGATTTTCCATAAGGAGCTTCATCTTTTCTTGCCTTATCATTCTTTACATACACAGGGTACTGTATTTTAATTATCTCTGAACAGCGAGAGGAAGCTTCTAAGGCCTCTCCATTTGGTTGGGGTAGACTGTTAGACTCTCCTGCCATTGTTGGGCTAAAGGGCTTTGACACCTCTCACTTGACACGTCAGTCCTAGTTGAAGTTGTATCAAGTTTGGCAGCCTTCATTTAGCATTCAGTCCTTATAAAATAATGTAATGTATTTGTCTTCTTAGCTTTTGGAAATAAAATATCGTTTCAGACTAAACATTACTCACTCAGTTCCAGGTTGGATGGTGTTTTCAGGTTTCTGTTGTTCTCCAGAGAGTTTGCTGTATAGTTTTGGAATAATACTCCTTGGTAGTTGTCCAGGTGATTCCGTAATTCCATCCAAAATCAGGTTGCAGGTTTTGAGTTTTGATTTGGAGTAAAGGTTATGTTGTAGACGGTAGCATCCTGTATATGTTCCTGACAAAAAAAATCAAAATCCATCTTTTTTAAAGAAATGCTGAAAATGCTGAAAAATGCAGGAGCTGATCATGACCTCTCGCCTGCTCTGTTATCTCTGCTAGTCTCTTATGACTGTTACATCAAACACCAGCTAGTCTCTTATGATAGACTGTTGCATCAACCACCAGCTAGTCTCTTATGATAGACTGTTACATCAACCACCAGCTAGTCTCTTATGATAGACTGTTGCATCAACCACCAGCTAGTCTCTTATGATAGACTGTTACATCAACCACCAGCTAGTCTCTTATGATAGACTGTTACATCAACCACCAGCTAGTCTCTTATGATAGACTGTTACATCAACCACCAGCTAGTCTCTTATGACTGTTACATCAACCACCAGCTAGTCTCTTATGATAGACTGTTACATCAACCACCAGCTAGTCTCTTATGATAGACTGTTACATCAACCACCAGCTAGTCTCTTATGATAGACTGTTGCATCAACCACCAGCTAGTCTCTTATGATAGACTGTTACATCAACCACCAGCTAGTCTCTTATGATAGACTGTTTCATCAACCACCAGCTAGTCTCTTATGATAGACTGTTACATCAACCACCAGCTAGTCTCTTATGATAGACTGTTGCATCAACCACCAGCTAGTCTCTTATGATAGACTGTTGCATCAACCACCAGCTAGTATCTTATGATAGACTGTTACATCAAATTGAGTAGCTGCCAGGGCATTCAACACCTGGTTCTGGGTCTTGGGGTTAGGCTACCCACCAGCTGTTTGGCTTTCTTCAGGCATTCTAACCTGCATGGTTCACTATAATTTTCACAATCAATTGACAGTTCAAATCCTCCCATGCTCTTCTGTGCATTGGCCTAAAGCTTTGAAAACCATGTTGTCTGTTTGCAACAGTCTGCTCAATATATAGCCGCAAATCCTTTCTCTCTAACCAGAGTTGGTGGATGATTTAACTGTTAAAGAGGATCAGTTGTCTTTCCTAAATCATGTCCATGCTTGACAGATCTCTTCCCAACCCTTAGGCTTTAACACTTCTCTATTATTTCCGTTCAAGGAAGGTGACTATGCTGCATCGTCATAGAACGTTTTAACAGTTTTAGAATCATTCAAAAGAGAAATCTATTTTAAATTAGAGTGCCGTCAGATCCGTTCTCCCCAGCCGAAGAACCCTGGTTCCAAAAGGTTTCTTCGGCTGTCCCAATAGGATAACCCTTTTTGGTTCCAGGTAGAACATTTTTTGGTTCCAGGTAGGACCCTCTGTTTGAACAAGTCACATGTGCAACCAGAGGATAAAAAACTCAAGACCACCTTTACTCCACACACAGAGACATATACAAAGCTCCCCTTTGCCCTCCATTTGGAAAATCTGACCATAATTCTAACCTCCTGATTCTTGCTTACAACAAAAACTGAAGCAGGAAGTACGAGTGACTCGCTCAAAATGGAAGTGGTCCGATGACACTGATGCTACGCTACAGGACTGTTTTGCTAGCACAGACTGAAATATGTTCCGGGATTCATCCAATGGCATTGAGGAGTAAACCAAGTCACCGGCTTCATCAGTAATTGCATCAACGACGTTGTCCCCTCAGTGACCGTACATATCCCAACAAGAAGCCATGGATTACAGGCAACATCTGCACTGAGCTAAAGACTAGAGCTGCTTCTTTCAAGGAGCAGGATACTAATCGGGATTCTTATAAGAAATCCCGCTATGCCCTCAGACGAACCGTCAAACAGGGAAAGCGTCAATACAGGACTAAGATTGAATCCTACGACACCGGCTCCGACGCTCGTCGGATGTGGCAGGGCTTGCAAACTTTTAGGGAAACACAGCCACGAGCTGCCCAGTGACGCAAGCCTACCCGATTGGCTAAATTCCTTTTATGCTTGTTTAGAGGCAAGCGACACTGAAGCATGTATGAGAGCACCAGCTTTTCCGAACGACTGTGTGATCACGCTCTTCGTAGCTAATGTGAGCGAGATCTTTCAACAGATCAAAATTCACAAGGCCGCTGGGCCAGACGGATTACGAGGATGTGTACTCAGAGCATGCACGGTCCAACTGGCAAGTGTCTTCACTGACATTTTCAACCAGTCTGAAAAATCTACATGTTTCAAGCAGACCACCATAGTCCCTGTGCCCAAGAAAGTGAAGGTAACCTGACTAAATGACTACAGCCCCGTAAATATCACGTATGTAGCCATGAAGTGCTTTGAAAGGCTGATCATGGCTCAACTCGACACCATCATCCCAGAAACCCTAGACCCACTCCAATTCACATACCGCCACAACAGATCCACAGATGACGTAATCTCTATTGCACACCACACTGCCCTTTCCCTCCTGGACAAAAGGAACACCTGACAGCTGACTGCTGTTAGAAGGCTGTTCATTGACTGCAGCTTAGCGTTCAACACCATAGTGCTCACAAAGCTCATCACTAAGCTAAGGAACTTGGGACTAAACACCTCCCTCTGCAACTGGATCCTGGACTTCCTGACGGGCTGACTGCAGGTGGTAAGAGTAGGTAACACATCTGTCACGCTGATCCTCAACACGGGGGCACCTCAGGGGTGTGCGCTTAGTCCCCTCCTGTACTCCCTGTTCACCCAGAACTGCGTAGCCAAGCAAGACTCCAACACCATCATTATATTTGCTGACGACACAATGGTGGTAGGCCCGACCACCGACAACGATTAGACAGCCTATAGGGTGGAGGCCAAATACCTGGCAGTGTGGTGCCAGACCAACAACCTCTCCCTCAATGTGAGCAAGACAAAGGAGCTGATTTTGGACCGAACAGACACCCATTTACGTTGATGGGGCTGAAGTGGAGCGGGTCGAGAGTTTCAAGTTCCTTGTTGTCCACATCACCAACAAACTATCTTGGTCCAAACACACCAAGAAATGGGCCTTTTCCCCCTCAGGAGACTGAAAACATTTGGCATATGTCCCCAGATCCTCAAACAATTCTACAGTTGCACCATCAAGAACATCCAAAAAATTGTCGAAAGATCGGTACCGGAGCGCCAAGTTTAGGTTCAAAAGGCTCAATAACACCTTCTACCCCAAGCCATACGACTGCTCCCGGACTATTTTCATAGTTTATTTATTTATTTATTTCATATTTTCTTAATTCTATTTTCTTAAAAGTGCATTGTTGGTTAAGGGCTTGTAAGTAAGCATTTCACGGTCTACAACTGTTGTATTCAGGGCATGTGACAAATAAAATGTAATTTGGATTAGATTTGACTTGAAGGTATCTGGATGAAGTGTCACAGCAAAGTGCTCTCTCTTTTATAGAACACTGTTCATTGAATGATGGAAAACCTCAGAGTGCCTCTAGCACACAAACACACACACGCCGATGAGTATTCATGCAGCTTGTAGCCTATAATGGAATGGGATCTTCAATCTCCATGATCTAACTCATCCCTATGGTGGTGCTGTCACTACGAGATGCACGGCGCTGCTCCTGGGGTAAGATGAAGTCTTCAGTGATTTTGCAACGCACAACTCCGGAATCATGACATCCCATTTTGAATTTTCAAACAGCCAAATACGATCCCCCATGTCAAAACAAATATGTTTGAAAACAGAATATTAGCTTGTGGAGGATATTTTTACATTTATACTGACAGACCGCCAGGTTCTTTGAAAAGCAAAGCAACATCCTCTTTAAACCCATTCTATTCACATCGTCAACCACTGTCTGTCAAGGTCACAACAGTCAATTCAAAAGCTCCATGTTCACCCCAGTCTGTAGACATATACATTGAAATAGATGCGTTTCAATACAATATAAGCCTTTATTGTGGTAGCTATAGTTACAGACTGAACAGCAGAGAGAATCACACAGCTTTTAATAACAGACCAGATGTGGTAGCTATAGTTACAGACTGAACAGCAGAGAGAATCACACAGCTTTTAATAACAGACCAGATGTAGTAGCTATAGTTACAGACTGAACAGCAGAGAGAATCACACAGCTTTTAATAACAGACCAGATGTGGTAGCTATAGTTATAGACTGAACAGCAGAGAGAATCACACAGCTTTTAATTCTCTCTCCTGTTCAGTCTATAGCTATGCTACCACATCTGGTCTGTTATTAAAAGCTGTGTGATTCTCTCTCCTGTTCAGTCTATAGCTACACCTGCAACAGCAGAGAGAATCATATAGAACAACCAGTGCTGACTGCTGAGCCTCTGAAACAACCAGGCAATACTGGGATTACTACCCCCTCCCTTTCTCTCACTCTCCCTCGCTCTACCTCTCTATTTCTCTCACTCTCCTTTGCTCTACCTCTCTCTCTCCCTCTCTAGCTCGCTATTTCTCTCTCACTCTCCCTCGTTCTACCTCTTTCTCTCACTCTCCCTCGCTCTCTTTGTCTCTCACTCTCCTTTGCTCTACCTCTCTCTCTCCCTCTCTAGCTCGCTATTTCTCTCTCTCTCTCACTCTCCCTCGCTCTACCTCTCTTTCTCTCTTTCTCTCACTATCTGTTTATTTCCTCATCTCCTTTCATTCTATGTTCTGTTCATTCTGTAATGTTCTGTTCATTCTGCAGAGAAGAGGAGGGGAGAAGAGGA
The DNA here is from genome assembly GCF_036934945.1 of Oncorhynchus masou masou. Lineage (NCBI taxonomy): Eukaryota > Metazoa > Chordata > Actinopteri > Salmoniformes > Salmonidae > Oncorhynchus > Oncorhynchus masou. Next base: position 101,472 of record NW_027006276.1, read on the forward strand.
GGGGAGTAGAGGAGGGGAGAAGAGGAGGGGAGTAGAGGAGGGGAGAAGAGGAGGGGAGTAGAGGAGGGGAGTAGAGGAGGGGAGAAGCGGAGGGGAGTAGAGGAGGGGAGTAGAGGAGGGGAGTAAGAGGAGGGGGAGAAGAGGAGGGGAGTAGAGGAGGGGAGTAGAGGAGGGGAGAAGAGGAGGGGAGTAGAGGAGGGGGTAGAGGGGGAGTAGAGGTGGGGAGTAGAGGAGGGGAGTAGAGGAGGGGAGAAGAGGAGGGGAGTAGAGGAGGGGAGAAGAGGAGGGGAGTAGAGGAGGGGAGTAGAGGAGGGGAGTAGAGGAGGGGAGTAGAGGAGGGGAGAAGAGGAGGGGAGTAGAGGAGGGGAGAAGAGGAGGGGAGTAGAGGAGGGGAGTAGAGGGGGGAGAGGTGGGGAGTAGAGGAGGGGAGTAGAGGGGGGGGGAGAGGTGGGGAGTAGAGGGGGGAGGTGGGGGAGTAGAGGAGGGGAGTAGAGGAGGGGAGAAGAGGTGGGGAGTAGAGGAGGGGTAGAGGGGGGGAGAGGTGGGGAGTAGAGGAGGGGAGTAGAGGGGGAGAGAGGTGGGGAGTAGAGGAGGGGAGTAGAGGGGGAGGAGAGGTGGGGAGTAGAGGAGGGGAGTAGAGGGGTAAGGGGGGGAGTAGAGGGGGAGAGGTGGGGAGTAGAGGAGGGGGAGTAGAGGGGGAGTAGAGGTAAGGAGTAGAGGAGGGGAGTAGAGGAGGGGAGTAGGGGGGGGGAGAGGTGGGGAGTAGAGGAGGGGAGTAGAGGGGGGGAGTAGAGGTAGGGAGTAGAGGAGGGGAGTAGAGGAGGGGAGTAGGGTGGGGGGGGGGAGAGGTGGGGAGTAGAGGAGGGGGAGTAGAGGAGGGGAGTAGAGGAGGGGAGTAGAGGGGGAGGAGAGGTGGGGAGTAGAGGAGGGGAGTAGAGGAGGGGAGTAGAGGAGGGGAGTAGAGGGGGAGGAGAGGTGGGGAGTAGAGGAGGGGAGTAGAGGAGGGGAGTAGAGGGGGGGAGTAGAGGGGGAGGAGAGGTGGGGAGTAGAGGTAGGGAGTAGAGGGGGAGGAGAGGTGGGGAGTAGAGGTAGGGAGTAGAGGTAGGGAGTAGAGGTAGGGAGTAGAGGGGGAGGAGAGGTGGGGAGTAGAGGTAGGGAGTAGAGGGGGATGGGGGGGTTCAGCTCCGTACACAGAAAGCCAGGAACAAGCGTTTGACTTATAACACGGTTAAACTGCTGAGGTAATTGACAAAAGTAATATTATTCTTTATTTTAAATCTCTTCTGATGTCTGATGTGGATCCTTACAGTAAAGAAAATGAAAATAATACCTTTCCCTCGAGTCCTAATTTAACAAGGCAGAACTGCTGCAGTGTCAGCTTTGGGCTTCGGAGTCTTTCTGAGCTCTTGGAAACAAATCAAATACAAAGGAAACCCTACATAAAGCTAACCAGAGATATTGCAAAACAGCAGTCGAAAGCCAGAGGGAGGATTTGATCCAATAACGATACTGTCCATGGTTCAAAGAATGAAAGTAAAATACAGTCAGTAGTGCATGTTTCCATTTGTAGTGTGGTAGGAATACTTCAAAGGAATACACACAGTACTGTAGATTGGCTCTCACACCTTTAACTCCAGGACCTGCTTCATTAAGCATTCTGCTACGACACGACGAGCACGAACACTTTATACAGGACATTCTGGCTTTTATTCTCTCTGTTTTATTCAAATGTTATCAGTCACATGCTCTGAATACAACAGGTGTAGACCTTACTTACGGGCCCTTAACCAACCAATGCAGTTTAAAAAATACGGGGGGGGGGGGGGGTAGCAGAGAGAACAGTCTATGACTAGGGTGGCGGATTACAGGGTTGAGTTGAGCTCATGATTTAGGCTGACCTGGCCTGACCTGTCTGTACAGCAAATAGCAAAATATGTGTAGGACTACAAGTCTATACACCTGTACCACGCACACACACACACACACACACACACACACACACACACACACACACACACACACACACACACACACACACACACACACACACACACACACACACACACACACACACACACACATACACACACACACACACACTGTTGACTGTTAACTACAGATACCTGAAAAAGTCATTCTAAATGATCTCTCTGTCTCTCTCTTTCCCCTGAAATAAATAATAGAATTTCTCTGTAGAAGGGGATGGTTGGCGTCTAGCTGGAGGATGGAGAATGGCTGGCACAGCAAGCCGCATATCTCTCACTGGCAGCAGACCTACGGACAGACGGACAGACGACTAAAAATAAAGAGGAGACTTTCTTTAGATCTCTCTACAGCACTCACACTCTCTCTCTCTGTCTTTCTCTCTGTCTCTCTCTACAGCTCTTACACTCTCTCTCTGTCTCTCTCTCTGTCTCTCTCTACAGCTCTCACACTCTCTCTCTGTCTCTCTCTCTGTCTCTCTCTACAGCACTCACACTCTCTCTCTCTGTCTCTCTCTACAGCACTCACACTCTCTCTCTCTGTCTCTCTCTCTGTCTCTCTCTACAGCACTCACACTCTCTCTCTCTGTGTCTCTCTCTGTCTCTCTCTACAGCACTCACAGTCTCTCTGTCTCTCTCTCTGTCTCTCTCTACAGCTCTCACACTCTCTCTCTGTCTCTCTCTCTGTCTCTCTCTACAGCACTCACACTCTCTCTCTCTGTCTCTCTCTACAGCACTCACTCTCTCTCTCTCTGTCTCTCTCTACAGCACTCACACTCTCTCTGTCTCTCTCTCTGTCTCTCTCTACAGCACTCACACTCTCTCTGTCTCTCTCTCTGTCTCTCTCTACAGCACTCACACTCTCTCTCTGTCTCTCTCTCTGTCTCTCTCTACAGCACTCACACTCTCTCTCTCTGTCTCTCTCTCTGTCTCTCTCTACAGCACTCACTCTCTCTCTCTGTCTCTCTCTACAGCACTCACTCTCTGTCTCTCTCTCTGTCTCTTTCTACAGCACTCACACTCTCTCGCTCTGTCTCTCTCTCTGTCTCTCTCTACAGCACTCACACTCTCTCTTTCTGTCTCTCTCTCTGTCTCTCTCTACAGCACTCACACTCTCTCTCTCTGTCTCTCTCTACAGCACTCACACTCTCTCTCTCTCTGTCTCTCTCTCTGTCTCTCTCTACGGCACTCACACACTCTCTCTCTGTCTCTCTGTCTCTCTCTCTCACTCCCTCTCTCTCACTCTTAATCCGCTTCTATCTCTCTCCCTCTCCGGGTCTCTCCCTCTCCGGTTCTCTCTCTCTCTCACTCTCAGAGAAGAAGCAGATTCTTCAGAACAGCATCACACATCCATAATCCTTTCATGTCTGAGTATTGCCATTAAGACTACAGCCACCAACGGTCCTGTGGTGTTGGTTTGACTGGTAGGACTATAGCCACCAACGGTCCTTTGGTGTTGGTTTGACTGGTAGGACTATAGCCACCAACGGTCCTGTGGTGTTGATTTGACTGATGTGACTATAGCCACCAACGGTCCTGTGGTGTTGGTTTGACTGGTAGGACTATAGCCACCAACGGTCCTGTGGTGTTGGTTTGACTGGTAGGACTATAGTCACCAACGGTCCTGTTGTGGTGTTGGTTTGACTGGTAGGACTATAGCCACCAACGGTCCTGTGGTGTTGGTTTGACTGGTAGGACTATAGCCACCAACGGTCCTGTGGTGTTGGTTTGACTGGTAGGACTATAGCCACCAACGGTCCTGTGGTGTTGGTTTGACTGGTAGGACTATAGTCACCAACGGTCCTGTTGTGGTGTTGGTTTGACTGGTAGGACTATAGCCACTAACGGTCCTGTGGTGTTGGTTTGACTGGTAGGACTATAGCCACCAACGGTCCTGTGGTGTTGGTTTGACTGGTAGGACTATAGCCACCAACGGTCCTGTGGTGTAGGTTTGACTGGTAGGACTATAGTCACCAACGGTCCTGTGGTGTTGGTTTGACCAGTAGGACTATAGCCACCAACGGTCCTGTGGTGTTGGTTTGACTGGTAGGACTATAGTCACCAACGGTCCTGTGGTGTTGGTTTGACTGATGTGACTATAGCCACCAACGGTCCTGTGGTGTTGGTTTGACTGGTAGGACCATAGCCACCAACGGTCCTGTGGTGTTGGTTTGACTGGTAGGACTATAGCCACCAACGGTCCTGTGGTGTTGGTTTGACTGGTAGGACTATAGTCACCAACGGTCCTGTGGTGTTGGTTTGACTGATGTGACTATAGCCACCAACGGTCCTGTGGTGTTGGCTTGACTGGTAGGACTATAGCCACCAACGGTCCTGTGGTGTTGGTTTGACTGGTAGGACTATAGTCACCAACGGCCCTGTGGTGTTGGTTTGACTGGTAGGACTATAGTCACCAAAGGTCCAGGTGTGGTGTTGGTTTGACTGGTAGGACTATAGCCACCAACGGTCCTGTGGTGTTGGTTTGACTGGTAGCGCTATAGCCACCAACGGTCCTGTGGTGTTGGTTTGACTGGTAGGACTATAGCCACCAACGGTCCTGTGGTGTTGGTTTGACTGGTAGGACTATAGTCACCAACGGTCCTGTTGTGGTGTTGGTTTGACTGGTAGGACTATAGCCACCAACGGTCCTGTGGTGTTGGTTTGACTGGTAGGACTATAGCCACCAACGGTCCTGTGGTGTTGGTTTGACTGGTAGGACTATAGCCACCAACGGTCCTGTGGTGTAGGTTTGACTGGTAGGACTATAGTCACCAACGGTCCTGTGGTGTTGGTTTGACCAGTAGGACTATAGCCACCAACGGTCCTGTGGTGTTGGTTTGACTGGTAGGACTATAGTCACCAACGGTCCTGTGGTGTTGGTTTGACTGATGTGACTATAGCCACCAACGGTCCTGTGGTGTTGGTTTGACTGGTAGGACTATAGCCACCAACGGTCCTGTGGTGTTGGTTTGACTGGTAGGACTATAGCCACCAACGGTCCTGTGGTGTTGGTTTGACTGGTAGGACTATAGTCACCAACGGTCCTGTGGTGTTGGTTTGACTGATGTGACTATAGCCACCAACGGTCCTGTGGTGTTGGCTTGACTGGTAGGACTATAGCCACCAACGGTCCTGTGGTGTTGGTTTGACTGGTAGGACTATAGCCACCAACGGTCCTGTGGTGTTGGTTTGACTGGTAGGACTATTGCCACCAACGGTCCTGTGGTGTAGGTTTGACTGGTAGGACTATAGTCACCAACGGTCCTGTGGTGTTGGTTTGACCAGTAGGACTATAGCCACCAACGGTCCTGTGGTGTTGGTTTGACTGGTAGGACTATAGTCACCAACGGTCCTGTGGTGTTGGTTTGACTGATGTGACTATAGCCACCAGCGGTCCTGTGGTGTTGGTTTGACTGGTAGGACCATAGCCACCAACGGTCCTGTGGTGTTGGTTTGACTGGTAGGACTATAGCCACCAACGGTCCTGTGGTGTTGGTTTGACTGGTAGGACTATAGTCACCAACGGTCCTGTGGTGTTGGTTTGACTGATGTGACTATAGCCACCAACGGTCCTGTGGTGTTGGCTTGACTGGTAGGACTATAGCCACCAACGGTCCTGTGGTGTTGGTTTGACTGGTAGGACTATAGTCACCAACGGCCCTGTGGTGTTGGTTTGACTGGTAGGACTATAGTCACCAAAGGTCCAGGTGTGGTGTTGGTTTGACTGGTAGGACTATAGCCACCAACGGTCCTGTGGTGTTGGTTTGACTGGTAGCGCTATAGCCACCAACGGTCCTGTGGTGTTGGTTTGACTGGTAGGACTATAGCCACCAACGGTCCTGTGGTGTTGGTTTGACTGGTAGGACTATAGTCACCAACGGTCCTGTTGTGGTGTTGGTTTGACTGGTAGGACTATAGCCACCAACGGTCCTGTGGTGTTGGTTTGACTGGTAGGACTATAGCCACCAACGGTCCTGTGGTGTTGGTTTGACTGGTAGGACTATAGCCACCAACGGTCCTGTGGTGTAGGTTTGACTGGTAGGACTATAGTCACCAACGGTCCTGTGGTGTTGGTTTGACCAGTAGGACTATAGCCACCAACGGTCCTGTGGTGTTGGTTTGACTGGTAGGACTATAGCCACCAACGGTCCTGTGGTGTAGGTTTGACTGGTAGGACTATAGTCACCAACGGTCCTGTGGTGTTGGTTTGACCAGTAGGACTATAGCCACCAACGGTCCTGTGGTGTTGGTTTGACTGGTAGGACTATAGTCACCAACGGTCCTGTGGTGTTGGTTTGACTGATGTGACTATAGCCACCAACGGTCCTGTGGTGTTGGTTTGACTGGTAGGACTATAGCCACCAACGGTCCTGTGGTGTTGGTTTGACTGGTAGGACTATAGCCACCAACGGTCCTGTGGTGTTGGTTTGACTGGTAGGACTATAGTCACCAACGGTCCTGTGGTGTTGGTTTGACTGATGTGACTATAGCCACCAACGGTCCTGTGGTGTTGGCTTGACTGGTAGGACTATAGCCACCAACGGTCCTGTGGTGTTGGTTTGACTGGTAGGACTATAGTCACCAACGGTCCTGTGGTGTTGGTTTGACTGGTAGGACTATAGCCACCAACAGTCCTGTGGTGTTGGTTTGACTGGTACTGTATGACTATAGCCACCAACAGTCCTGTGGTGTAGGTTTGACTGGTAGGACTATAGCCACCAACAGTCCTGTGGTGTTGGTTTGACTGGTAGGACTATAGCCACCAACAGTCCTGTGGTGTTGGTTTGACTGATGTGACTATAGCCACCAACGGTCCTGTGGTGTTGGTTTGACTGATGTGACTATAGCCACCAACGGTCCTGTGGTGTTGGTTTGACTGGTAGGACTATAGCCACCAACAGTCCTGTGGTGTTGGTTAGACTGGTACTGTATGACTATAGCCACCAACAGTCCTGTGGTGTAGGTTTGACTGGTAGGACTATAGCCACCAACAGTCCTGTGGTGTTGGTTTGACTGGTACTGTATGACTATAGTCACCAACGGTCCTGTGGTGTTGGTTTGACTGGTAGGACTATAGCCACCAACGGTCCTGTGGTGTTGGTTTGACTGGTAGGACTATAGCCACCAACGGTCCTGTGGTGTTGGTTTGACTGGTAGGACTATAGCCACCAACGGTCCTGTGGTGTTGGTTTGACTGGTAGGACTATAGCCACCAACGGTCCTGTGGTGTTGGTTTGACTGGTAGGACTATAGCCACCAACGGTCCTGTGGTGTTGGTTTGACTGGTAGGACTATAGCCACCAACGGTCCTGTGGTGTTGGTTTGACTGATGTGACTATAGCCACCAACGGTCCTGTGGTGTTGGTTTGACTGGTAGGACTATAGCCACCAACGGTCCTGTGGTGTTGGTTTGACTGGTAGGACTATAGCCACCAACGGTCCTGTGGTGTTGGTTTGACTGGTAGGACTATAGTCACCAACGGTCCTGTGGTGTTGGTTTGACTGATGTGACTATAGCCACCAACGGTCCTGTGGTGTTGGCTTGACTGGTAGGACTATAGCCACCAACGGTCCTGTGGTGTTGGTTTGACTGGTAGGACTATAGTCACCAACGGCCCTGTGGTGTTGGTTTGACTGGTAGGACTATAGTCACCAAAGGTCCAGTTGTGGTGTTGGTTTGACTGGTAGGACTATAGCCACCAACGGTCCTGTGGTGTTGGTTTGACTGGTAGCGCTATAGCCACCAACGGTCCTGTGGTGTTGGTTTGACTGGTAGGACTATAGCCACCAACGGTCCTGTGGTGTTGGTTTGACTGGTAGGACTATAGTCACCAACGGTCCTGTTGTGGTGTTGGTTTGACTGGTAGGACTATAGCCACCAACGGTCCTGTGGTGTTGGTTTGACTGGTAGGACTATAGCCACCAACGGTCCTGTGGTGTTGGTTTGACTGGTAGGACTATAGCCACCAACGGTCCTGTGGTGTAGGTTTGACTGGTAGGACTATAGTCACCAACGGTCCTGTGGTGTTGGTTTGACCAGTAGGACTATAGCCACCAACGGTCCTGTGGTGTTGGTTTGACTGGTAGGACTATAGTCACCAACGGTCCTGTGGTGTTGGTTTGACTGATGTGACTATAGCCACCAACGGTCCTGTGGTGTTGGTTTGACTGGTAGGACTATAGCCACCAACGGTCCTGTGGTGTTGGTTTGACTGGTAGGACTATAGTCACCAACGGTCCTGTGGTGTTGGTTTGACTGATGTGACTATAGCCACCAACGGTCCTGTGGTGTTGGCTTGACTGGTAGGACTATAGCCACCAACGGTCCTGTGGTGTTGGTTTGACTGGTAGGACTATAGTCACCAACGGTCCTGTGGTGTTGGTTTGACTGGTAGGACTATAGCCACCAACAGTCCTGTGGTGTTGGTTTGACTGATGTGACTATAGCCACCAACGGTCCTGTGGTGTTGGTTTGACTGATGTGACTATAGCCACCAACGGTCCTGTGGTGTTGGTTTGACTGGTAGGACTATAGCCACCAACAGTCCTGTGGTGTTGGTTTGACTGGTACTGTATGACTATAGCCACCAACAGTCCTGTGGTGTAGGTTTGACTGGTAGGACTATAGCCACCAACAGTCCTGTGGTGTTGGTTTGACTGGTAGGACTATAGCCACCAACAGTCCTGTGGTGTTGGTTTGACTGATGTGACTATAGCCACCAACGGTCCTGTGGTGTTGGTTTGACTGATGTGACTATAGCCACCAACGGTCCTGTGGTGTTGGTTTGACTGGTAGGACTATAGCCACCAACAGTCCTGTGGTGTTGGTTAGACTGGTACTGTATGACTATAGCCACCAACAGTCCTGTGGTGTAGGTTTGACTGGTAGGACTATAGCCACCAACAGTCCTGTGGTGTTGGTTTGACTGGTACTGTATGACTATAGTCACCAACGGTCCTGTGGTGTTGGTTTGACTGGTAGGACTATAGCCACCAACGGTCCTGTGGTGTTGGTTTGACTGGTAGGACTATAGCCACCAACGGTCCTGTGGTGTTGGTTTGACTGGTAGGACTATAGCCACCAACGGTCCTGTGGTGTTGGTTTGACTGGTAGGACTATAGCCACCAACGGTCCTGTGGTGTTGTTTTGACTGGTAGGACTATAGTCACCAACGGTCCTGTGGTGTTGGTTTGACTGGTAGGACTATAGCCACCAACGGTCCTGTGGTGTAGGTTTGACTGATGTGACTATAGCCACCAACGGTCCTGTGGTGTAGGTTTGACTGGTAGGACTATAGTCACCAACGGTCCTGTGGTGTTGGTTTGACCAGTAGGACTATAGCCACCAACGGTCCTGTGGTGTTGGTTTGACTGGTAGGACTATAGTCACCAACGGTCCTGTGGTGTTGGTTTGACTGATGTGACTATAGCCACCAACGGTCCTGTGGTGTTGGTTTGACTGGTAGGACTATAGCCACCAACGGTCCTGTGGTGTTGGTTTGACTGGTAGGACTATAGCCACCAACGGTCCTGTGGTGTTGGTTTGACTGGTAGGACTATAGTCACCAACGGTCCTGTGGTGTTGGTTTGACTGATGTGACTATAGCCACCAACGGTCCTGTGGTGTTGGCTTGACTGGTAGGACTATAGCCACCAACGGTCCTGTGGTGTTGGTTTGACTGGTAGGACTATAGTCACCAACGGTCCTGTGGTGTTGGTTTGACTGGTAGGACTATAGCCACCAACAGTCCTGTGGTGTTGGTTTGACTGATGTGACTATAGCCACCAACGGTCCTGTGGTGTTGGTTTGACTGATGTGACTATAGCCACCAACGGTCCTGTGGTGTTGGTTTGACTGGTAGGACTATAGCCACCAACAGTCCTGTGGTGTTGGTTTGACTGGTACTGTATGACTATAGCCACCAACAGTCCTGTGGTGTAGGTTTGACTGGTAGGACTATAGCCACCAACAGTCCTGTGGTGTTGGTTTGACTGGTAGGACTATAGCCACCAACAGTCCTGTGGTGTTGGTTTGACTGATGTGACTATAGCCACCAACGGTCCTGTGGTGTTGGTTTGACTGATGTGACTATAGCCACCAACGGTCCTGTGGTGTTGGTTTGACTGGTAGGACTATAGCCACCAACAGTCCTGTGGTGTTGGTTAGACTGGTACTGTATGACTATAGCCACCAACAGTCCTGTGGTGTAGGTTTGACTGGTAGGACTATAGCCACCAACAGTCCTGTGGTGTTGGTTTGACTGGTACTGTATGACTATAGTCACCAACGGTCCTGTGGTGTTGGTTTGACTGGTAGGACTATAGCCACCAACGGTCCTGTGGTGTTGGTTTGACTGGTAGGACTATAGCCACCAACGGTCCTGTGGTGTTGGTTTGACTGGTAGGACTATAGCCACCAACGGTCCTGTGGTGTTGGTTTGACTGGTAGGACTATAGCCACCAACGGTCCTGTGGTGTTGTTTTGACTGGTAGGACTATAGCCACCAACGGTCCTGTGGTGTTGGTTTGACTGGTAGGACTATAGCCACCAACGGTCCTGTGGTGTAGGTTTGACTGATGTGACTATAGCCACCAACGGTCTTGTGGTGTTGGTTTGACTGGTAGGACTATAGCCACCAACGGTCCTGTGGTGTTGGTTTGACTGATGTGACTATAGCCACCAACGGTCCTGTGGTGTTGGTTTGACTGGTAGGACTATAGCCACCAACGGTCCTGTGGTGTAGGTTTGACTGATGTGACTATAGCCACCAACGGTCTTGTGGTGTTGGTTTGACTGGTAGGACTATAGCCACCAACGGTCCTGTGGTGTTGGTTTGACTGATGTGACTATAGCCACCAACGGTCCTGTGGTGTTGGTTTGACTGGTAGGACTATAGCCACCAACGGTCCTGTGGTGTTGGTTTGACTGGTAGGACTATAGCCACCAATGGTCCTGTGGTGTTGGTTTGACTGGTAGGACTATAGCCACCAATGGTCCTGTGGTGTTGGTTTGACTGGTAGGACTATAGCCACCAACGGTCCTGTGGTGTTGGTTTGACTGGTAGGACTATAGTCACCAACGGTCCTGTGGTGTTGGTTTGACTGGTAGGACTATAGTCACCAACGGTCCTGTGGTGTTGGTTTGACTGATGTGACTATAGCCACCAACGGTCCTGTGGTGTAGGTTTGACTGGTAGGACTACAGCCACCAACGGTCCTGTGGTGTTTATTTGACTGGTAGGACTATAGCCACCAACGGTCCTGTGGTGTTGGTTTGACTGGTAGGACTATAGCCTCCAACTGTCCTGTGGTGTTGGTTTGACTGGTAGGACTATAGCCACCAACGGCCCTGTGGTGTTGGTTTGACTTGTAGGACTATAGCCACCAACGGTCCTGTGGTGTTGGTTTGACTGGTAGGACTATAGCCACCAACAGTCCTGTGGTGTTGGTTTGACTGGTACTGTATGACTATAGCCACCAACAGTCCTGTGGTGTAGGTTTGACTGGTAGGACTATAGCCACCAACAGTCCTGTGGTGTTGGTTTGACTGGTAGGACTATAGCCACCAACAGTCCTGTGGTGTTGGTTTGACTGATGTGACTATAGCCACCAACGGTCCTGTGGTGTTGGTTTGACTGATGTGACTATAGCCACCAACGGTCCTGTGGTGTTGGTTTGACTGGTAGGACTATAGCCACCAACAGTCCTGTGGTGTTGGTTAGACTGGTACTGTATGACTATAGCCACCAACAGTCCTGTGGTGTAGGTTTGACTGGTAGGACTATAGCCACCAACAGTCCTGTGGTGTTGGTTTGACTGGTACTGTATGACTATAGTCACCAACGGTCCTGTGGTGTTGGTTTGACTGGTAGGACTATAGCCACCAACGGTCCTGTGGTGTTGGTCTGACTGGTAGGACTATAGCCACCAACGGTCCTGTGGTGTTGGTTTGACTGGTAGGACTATAGCCACCAACGGTCCTGTGGTGTTGGTTTGACTGGTAGGACTATAGCCACCAACGGTCCTGTGGTGTTGGTTTGACTGGTAGGACTATAGCCACCAACGGTCCTGTGGTGTTGGTTTGACTGGTAGGACTATAGCCACCAACGGTCCTGTGGTGTAGGTTTGACTGATGTGACTATAGCCACCAACGGTCCTGTGGTGTTGGTTTGACTGGTAGGACCATAGCCACCAACGGTCCTGTGGTGTTGGTTTGACTGGTAGGACTATAGCCACCAACGGTCCTGTGGTGTTGGTTTGACTGGTAGGACTATAGTCACCAACGGTCCTGTGGTGTTGGTTTGACTGATGTGACTATAGCCACCAACGGTCCTGTGGTGTTGGCTTGACTGGTAGGACTATAGCCACCAACGGTCCTGTGGTGTTGGTTTGACTGGTAGGACTATAGTCACCAACGGCCCTGTGGTGTTGGTTTGACTGGTAGGACTATAGTCACCAAAGGTCCAGTTGTGGTGTTGGTTTGACTGGTAGGACTATAGCCACCAACGGTCCTGTGGTGTTGGTTTGACTGGTAGCGCTATAGCCACCAACGGTCCTGTGGTGTTGGTTTGACTGGTAGGACTATAGCCACCAACGGTCCTGTGGTGTTGGTTTGACTGGTAGGACTATAGTCACCAACGGTCCTGTTGTGGTGTTGGTTTGACTGGTAGGACTATAGCCACCAACGGTCCTGTGGTGTTGGTTTGACTGGTAGGACTATAGCCACCAACGGTCCTGTGGTGTTGGTTTGACTGGTAGGACTATAGCCACCAACGGTCCTGTGGTGTAGGTTTGACTGGTAGGACTATAGTCACCAACGGTCCTGTGGTGTTGGTTTGACCAGTAGGACTATAGCCACCAACGGTCCTGTGGTGTTGGTTTGACTGGTAGGACTATAGTCACCAACGGTCCTGTGGTGTTGGTTTGACTGATGTGACTATAGCCACCAACGGTCCTGTGGTGTTGGTTTGACTGGTAGGACTATAGCCACCAACGGTCCTGTGGTGTTGGTTTGACTGGTAGGACTATAGCCACCAACGGTCCTGTGGTGTTGGTTTGACTGGTAGGACTATAGTCACCAACGGTCCTGTGGTGTTGGTTTGACTGATGTGACTATAGCCACCAACGGTCCTGTGGTGTTGGCTTGACTGGTAGGACTATAGCCACCAACGGTCCTGTGGTGTTGGTTTGACTGGTAGGACTATAGTCACCAACGGTCCTGTGGTGTTGGTTTGACTGGTAGGACTATAGCCACCAACAGTCCTGTGGTGTTGGTTTGACTGATGTGACTATAGCCACCAACGGTCCTGTGGTGTTGGTTTGACTGATGTGACTATAGCCACCAACGGTCCTGTGGTGTTGGTTTGACTGGTAGGACTATAGCCACCAACAGTCCTGTGGTGTTGGTTTGACTGGTACTGTATGACTATAGCCACCAACAGTCCTGTGGTGTAGGTTTGACTGGTAGGACTATAGCCACCAACAGTCCTGTGGTGTTGGTTTGACTGGTAGGACTATAGCCACCAACAGTCCTGTGGTGTTGGTTTGACTGATGTGACTATAGCCACCAACGGTCCTGTGGTGTTGGTTTGACTGATGTGACTATAGCCACCAACGGTCCTGTGGTGTTGGTTTGACTGGTAGGACTATAGCCACCAACAGTCCTGTGGTGTTGGTTAGACTGGTACTGTATGACTATAGCCACCAACAGTCCTGTGGTGTAGGTTTGACTGGTAGGACTATAGCCACCAACAGTCCTGTGGTGTTGGTTTGACTGGTACTGTATGACTATAGTCACCAACGGTCCTGTGGTGTTGGTTTGACTGGTAGGACTATAGCCACCAACGGTCCTGTGGTGTTGGTTTGACTGGTAGGACTATAGCCACCAACGGTCCTGTGGTGTTGGTTTGACTGGTAGGACTATAGCCACCAACGGTCCTGTGGTGTTGGTTTGACTGGTAGGACTATAGCCACCAACGGTCCTGTGGTGTTGGTTTGACTGGTAGGACTATAGCCACCAACGGTCCTGTGGTGTTGGTTTGACTGGTAGGACTATAGCCACCAACGGTCCTGTGGTGTAGGTTTGACTGATGTGACTATAGCCACCAACGGTCTTGTGGTGTTGGTTTGACTGGTAGGACTATAGCCACCAACGGTCCTGTGGTGTTGGTTTGACTGATGTGACTATAGCCACCAACGGTCCTGTGGTGTTGGTTTGCCTGGTAGGACTATAGCCACCAACGGTCCTGTGGTGTAGGTTTGACTGATGTGACTATAGCCACCAACGGTCTTGTGGTGTTGGTTTGACTGGTAGGACTATAGCCACCAACGGTCCTGTGGTGTTGGTTTGACTGATGTGACTATAGCCACCAACGGTCCTGTGGTGTTGGTTTGACTGGTAGGACTATAGCCACCAACGGTCCTGTGGTGTTGGTTTGACTGGTAGGACTATAGCCACCAATGGTCCTGTGGTGTTGGTTTGACTGGTAGGACTATAGCCACCAATGGTCCTGTGGTGTTGGTTTGACTGGTAGGACTATAGCCACCAACGGTCCTGTGGTGTTGGTTTGACTGGTAGGACTATAGTCACCAACGGTCCTGTGGTGTTGGTTTGACTGGTAGGACTATAGTCACCAACGGTCCTGTGGTGTTGGTTTGACTGATGTGACTATAGCCACCAACGGTCCTGTGGTGTAGGTTTGACTGGTAGGACTATAGCCACCAACGGTCCTGTGGTGTTTATTTGACTGGTAGGACTATAGCCACCAACGGTCCTGTGGTGTTGGTTTGACTGGTAGGACTATAGCCACCAACTGTCCTGTGGTGTTGGTTTGACTGGTAGGACTATAGCCACCAACGGCCCTGTGGTGTTGGTTTGACTGGTAGGACTATAGCCACCAACGGTCCTGTGGTGTTGATTTGACTGGTAGGACTATAGCCACCAACGGTCCTGTGGTGTTGGTTTGACTGGTAGGACTATAGCCACCAACGGTCCTGTGGTGTTGATTTGACTGGTAGGACTATAGCCACCAACGGTCCTGTGGTGTTGGTTTGACTGGTAGGACTATAGCCACCAACGGTCCTGTGGTGTTGGTTTGACTGGTAGGACTATAGCCACCAACGGTCCTGTGGTGTTGGTTTGACTGGTAGGACTATAGCCACCAACGGTCCTGTGGTGTTGGTTTGACTGGTAGGACTATAGTCACCAACGGTCCTGTGGTGTTGGTTTGACTGATGTGACTATAGCCACCAACGGTCCTGTGGTGTTGGTTTGACTGGCAGGACTATAGTCACCAACGGTCCTGTGGTGTTGGTTTGACTGGTAGGACTATAGCCACCAACGGTCCTGTGGTGTTGGTTTGACTGGTAGGACTATAGCCACCAACGGACAGGACTACGGACAGGACTATGTCACTCCTTGAGTTTACAGATGAAGTCAACAAGGCAAGCCAACATGACCTACTCTATACTCTATCTGCAGGCATTGACCACATACATTCAGGCAGACAGACAAGACCCAAACCTCTGAAAGGCTTTCTCTGGTGCTGCAGAGACCTAAAGGCTCTCTCTGGTGCTGTAGAGACCTAAAGACTCTCTCTGGTGCTGCAGAGACCTAAAGGCTCTCTCTGGTGCTGCAGAGACCTAAAGGCTCTCTCTGGTGCTGCAGAGACCTAAAGGCTCTCTCTGGTGCTGCAGAGACCTAAAGGCTCTCTCTGGTGCTGCAGAGACCTAAAGGCTCTCTCTGGTGCTGCAGAGACCTAAAGACTCTCTCTGGTGCTGCAGAGACCTAAAGACTCTCTCTGGTGCTGCAGAGACCTAAAGACTCTCTGAGTTTTATATGCTTGGCTTATTGCTCAGCACACTTGGCCTGTCTGATGATACTCCTTAACATAACGATAAACACCCTCTCTCTATCTTTCTTCATCTCTCTCTCTCTCTCTCTCTCTCTCTCTCTCTCTTTCTCTCTCTCTCTCTCTCTCCCTCTCTCTCTCTGTCTTTCTTTCCCTCTCACACAGTCTTTCAAAGTCTCTCTCTCCATCTCCCTGAGTGTCCTATTCCACTGCTTTTAATAAAACATTAAGAAGTGACTTCATCTGTATTCCCAGCAGTCTATGAAGCCTTAACGCCCTTATCTGTTCAGAATGACTTCCCCAGTCCCCACCCACTCACAGCTCTAAACCAATTAGAGCTCAGAACACGCAATTCAAACCAATCAACTGCGAGATTGCTGATGTTTTCTGGTGGGCGAACATTCACCATTTAAATGAGTCATGATGACATCAAGGAGAGAGCGTGTACTTGTTGCTAGTTGTGCTATTTTGATCAGGCAGAACAGGAAAACAACACTTTTACAGCGCCTTGTCGAAAGTAAAGTATTTTGCTTTTCCAAGTATTCTCCCTAACAGCAAATGAAATAGATGTTTCCCAGAAAGCAATAGAACAGATTAGAATATAGTCATTAGAGAACCTTAAAGAGACAGAGAGAGAGAGACAGAGAGAGAGAGAGAGACAGAGAGAGAGAGAGAAAGCAGGGAGAAAAAGGGCAGAGAGAGAGAAAGCAGAGAGAGAGAAAGATCTCTGAATCTTAGTGTTGTTGGCCACAATTGAACATCAAGCGCTGTAGTTCAAACAGGTGCTAATATTAGAGTTGATCTATATATATAAAATGACATTTGTAATGTCTTAATTGTTTTGAAACTTCTGTATGTGTAATGTTTACTGTTAATTTTTATTGTTTATTTCACTTTTGTATATTATCTACCTCACTTGCTTTGGCAATGTTAACACATGTTTCCCATGTCAATAAAGCCCATTGAATTGAGAGACACCAAAACAGAGACAGAAAGAAAGAGCAACATCAAAAGAGAGTTGTGACCAAACCTCCCTCCCTCCTTCCCTAGACAAGGTCACAGTCCATAACCCACAGTGACCACAGAGACAAACCTGGCAGGACCATAGAGCAAGAAGGTTAGACACACTGGTTACTAATGACAGGGGGGATGATAGCACCTTTAATTATGCACACAGACACTGACTAATCACCCAACCAACTGTTCTCATTAGCAGCAGTTGGTTGGTCGGTGGGAGACTGTCTGTCTGTGACTGGCATGCTAAATAGACCTGGGCTCTGCATTGTAGCGTGGAGTATTTTTACCACCTCATGGTTGGAGTATGATGGGGAATAAGGTAGTAAGGCTTGCAGTATGAACAACCGGAGAGACTGCCAGCTGTGGCAAATTAACCTTGCTGCAATGTACCATGGGTACACCAGTGGTGGAAGTATGATGGACCGGGGCCTAAGGCTGTGAGGCTGGTCTGCTGAGTGGAGGGGTCAGGGGTCGTAGAGGTAGTACAGGTCATTTACGGCTGTGAGGCTGGTCTGATGAGTGGAGGGGTCAGGGGTCGTAGAGGTGGTACAGGTAATTTATGGCTGTGAGGCTGGTCTGATGAGTGGAGGGGTCAGGGGTCGTAGAGGTGGTACAGGTCATTTATGGCTGTGAGGCTGGCCTGATGAGTGGAGGGGTCAGGGGTCGTAGAGGTGGTACAGGTAATTTATGGCTGTGAGGCTGGTCTGATGAGTGGAGGGGTCAGAGGTCATAGTAATGAAAGGTTTCCTAGAGATCATATGGAATTAGAAGAGCGTAATTATAAGCCCTCTAAATTTCTCCTGCTGTAAGTAGACGCCTCTGCTTGGAATTGTAGTCATCCCTGTACCTACTAACACAGCCCTACAGTATATGATTGTAATTCCAAACTAAGATAAACATTAAAAACAATGAAGTCCAAGCTCCTCGAAGGACCACTTCTAAATGAGGCATTGGAGTTTTGCACAACCAGCAAAGCTGGGCCACAACAGAGAAGAGAGCCAAAGATCACAAGGTGCACAACCAGCAAAGCTGGGCCACAACGGAGAAGAGAGCCAAAGACCACAAGGTGCACAACCAGCAAAGCTGGGCCACAACAGAGAAGAGAGCCAAAGATCACAAGGTGCACAACCAGCAAAGCTGGGCCACAACAGAGAAAAGAGCCAAAGATCACAGGGATTAGTAGATAGAATGGACTGAGGCAATGAAGATGACTTAAATGAGTGTTGGCTTAGTGATGCTATTGTTGTATTAAGAGTACTGCACCTCCACAGTACGCGCTGTCATCCCTCAGGGCGCGGTAGCCATCTTTACAGCTGCAGCAGGACCCAGCCTCCAGGTTCACACATTCCGAGTTCTCTACACAGCTGGGACTGTGGCCCTCCACACAGAAATGATGACCTGAGAGGGGGAAAGAGACAGAGACTGTCTGGTCATTCTACAGCTGATAAATCACCCTTACTGGGTTGTCTTAAACCTGTGTGTGTGTGTGTGTGTGTGTGTGTGTGTGTGTGTGTGTGTGTGTGTGTGTGTGTGTGTGTGTGTGTGTGTGTGTGTGTGTGTGTGTGTGTGTGTGTGTGTGTGTGTGCGCGTGCGCGTACGAGCGTACGAGCGTACGTGCGTGCGTGTGTGTGTGTGTGTGCGCGTGCGCGTACGAGCGTACGAGCGTACGTGCGTGCGTGCGTGTGTGTGTGCGTGTGCGCGTGCGCGTACGAGCGTGCGTGCGTGCGTGCGTGTGTGTGTTTGAGAGGGTGTGTGTGTGTGTGTGTGTGTGTGTGTGTGTGTGTGTGTGTGTGTGTGTGTGTGTGTGTGTGTGTGAGAGAGAGAGAGAGAGTGTGTGTTATACTAGACAAGACGTGCTGTCTTTCCTCAGACGGTTTGTCCCTGTCTCGCCCCTGGCCATAGACAAATAACTAGATAGACAGAACAACAGGTATGTATGGCTGAGACCACGGTTTACTCTGCAGGAACACGGGTCAGGAGGAAACAAGACTTCATCAGAGAACAGTAACATGTTGTTTTTAGTTTTTATTTATTACAATTTTTTATTGAATGTTTAAAACGTACAATACACTTGCAGTGAAGCAGCTCAACAAATACATCACATGAGTCGTCTAACAGACTCCCATCTAGAGCGACACACAGAAGCAACCAGGGTCAACGCCCTGCTCAAGGGCACGTTGACAGATCTCCCACAAGGTCAAAAACGGGGACCTGAACCAGCAATCCATCAGGCACCGGCCCAAGATCCCAACCGCCAACCCCACAGTTCCCCAAGAGCTGCCCCTTAACCATCTGAGAAAAATAAATAATAATCATAATATGTTTAAATGATTCCACTCCCCACCACAAGACCCCCCCCCCATGCACAAACAACCAACAAAATAAACAAAAGAGAAAAAAGGGAAAGACAAAGGACAACAGAAAACAACAATGCAACAACCAACAAAGACATCAAGGACAACAGAAATCCTAACAGCAAGGCCAACTGGATATGTTTGAGTGCATGTATGGCACTACTTACCTGTGTGTGTGTCCGTGTATGTGCACATGTGTGCATTTGAATGAGAGTGTGTGTATATGCATGTGTACAAACAACTGCACGGCATCAGCCTCAGGCAAACCGGCGTTAGCTGTAGAAACACTGGCCAGTAACGTGTTGTTAAGGCCTGGTGGAAACTGGAATAGAACAGTATGTGTTGCTGTCACAGAGATGCATGGCTGTGTGCTGACCACGTCTAGTGTGTATGTGGGTAATATCATGAGGGCGTTCCAAATCGCCTATTCTCTTTATAGCGCACTACTTTGGACCAGGGCACATACGGCTGAGGTCAAAAGTAGTGCACTAAAAGTAGTGCATTTGGGACACAACCCCAGGTTCCACCGTGAGAGAGAGGCCTCATTACCAGCCAAGCAGGAGACATACATCATCTTAGGAGAAGGAGGGAGCGGACCGACTTTTAATATCCATTCTCCCTCATCTATTACACAGAGCTTCAACACTATCTCACTATCACTCCAAGAATCTGTGTGTGTGTGTGTGTGTGTGTGTGTGTGTGTGTGTGTGTGTGTGTGTGTGTGTGTGTGTGTGTGTGTGTGTGTGTGTGTGTGTGTGTGTGTGTGTGTGTGTGTGTGTGTGTGTGTGTGTGTGTGTGTGTGTGTGTGTGTGTGTGTGTGTGTCTGTGTGTCTGTGTGTGTGTGTGTCTGTGTGTCTGTGTGTCTGTGTCTGTGTGTGTGAGTGTGTGTGTGTGTGTGTGTGTGTGTGTGTGTGTGTGTGTGTGTGTGTGTGTGTGTGTGTGTGTGTGTGTGTGTGTGTGTGTGTGTGTGTGTGTGTCTGTGTGTCTGTGTGTCTGTGTCTGTGTGTGTGTGTGTGTGTGTGTGTGTGTGTGTGTGTGTGTGTGTGTGTGTGTGTGTGTGTGTGTGTGTGCGTGCGTGCGTGCGTGCGTGCGTGCGTGCGTGCGTGCGTGCGTGCGTGTGTGTGTGTGTTCCAGACCTACCTCGGCAGACTTTGCAGCAGCGGTCTGTAAGGTTGATGTGTTCAGACTCGGGGCAGGTCAGTTCAGGACAGGGAGCGTCGTTCTCCACCCTCTGCATGCTGTGCTCCTGTAAAACCATGACACCACAGGTGCTCACAGTAACATCTCTGTCAAAATCCATCTTCTCTGCTTTAGGCATGGACATCCCACTTCTAACAACAATAGATCATTATATTAGATGCTAATATATCCAAATATATATTATATTTCTTTGGTTTATTTATCTATTTGACAGTCATGAAAGCTTTAGTTTCATAAAATAAATACATCTCTGGGGTTTGCTGCTTTTCAACCTGTCTATAGTCAAGCTGTTCTGTGAGACGTGTCTATAGTCAAGCTGTTCTGTGAGACGTGTCTATAGTCAAGCTGTTCTGTGAGACGTGTCTATAGTCAAGCTGTTCTGTGAGACGTGTCTATAGTCAAGCTGTTCTGTGAGACGTGTCTATAGTCAAGCTGTTCTGTGAGACGTGTCTATAGTCAAGCTGTTCTGTCCTGTGAGACGTGTCTATAGTCAAGCTGTTCTGTGAGACGTGTCCATAGTCAAGCTGTTCTGTGAGACGTGTCTATAGTCAAGCTGTTCTGTGAGACGTGTCTATAGTCAAGCTGTTCTGTGAGACGTGTCTATAGTCAAGCTGTTCTGTGAGACGTGTCTATAGTCAAGCTGTTCTGTGAGACGTGTCTATAGTCAAGCTGTTCTGTGAGACGTGTCTATAGTCAAGCTGTTCTGTGAGACGTGTCTATAGTCAAGCTGTTCTGTGAGACGTGTCTATGGTCAAGCTGTTCTGTGAGACGTGTCTATAGTCAAGCTGTTCTGTGAGACGTGTCTATAGTCAAGCTGTTCTGTCCTGTGAGACGTGTCTATAGTCAAGCTGTTCTGTGAGACGTGTCTATAGTCAAGCTGTTCTGTGAGACGTGTCTATAGTCAAGCTGTTCTGTCTTGTGAGACGTGTCTATAGACAAGCTGTTCTGTGAGACGTGTCTACAGTCAAGCTGTTCTGTGAGACGTGTGTATAGTCAAGCTGTTCTGTGAGACGTGTCTATAGTCAAGCTGTTCTGTGAGACGTGTCTATAGTCAAGCTGTTCTGTGAGACGTGTCTATAGTCAAGCTGTTCTGTGAGACGTGTCTATAGTCAAGCTGTTCTGTGAGACGTGTCTATAGTCAAGCTGTTCTGTGAGACGTGTCTATAGTCAAGCTGTTCTGTGAGACGTGTCTATAGTCAAGCTGTTCTGTGAGACGTGTCTATGGTCAAGCTGTTCTGTGAGACGTGTCTATAGTCAAGCTGTTCTGTGAGACGTGTCTATAGTCAAGCTGTTCTGTCCTGTGAGACGTGTCTATAGTCAAGCTGTTCTGTGAGACGTGTCTATAGTCAAGCTGTTCTGTGAGACGTGTCTATAGTCAAGCTGTTCTGTCCTGTGAGACGTGTCTATAGACAAGCTGTTCTGTGAGACGTGTCTACAGTCAAGCTGTTCTGTGAGACGTGTCTATAATCAACTGTTCTGTGAGATGTGTCTATAGTCAAGCTGTTCTGTGAGACGTGTCTATAGTCAAGCTGTTCTGTGAGACGTGTCTATATTCAAGCTGTTGGTTTGAGAGGTAAAGGCTGATCTGATGCATTAGTACATGAGGCCATCCACCACCAGATAATAATATGGATGATATGTATTTCAACATGAAACGCGCCCAGACCAGGCTGGATCAGAGGGAGTGTGTTGTCTCTATAGGGATTATCATGGTGTGTTGTCTCTATAGGGATTATCATGGTGTGTTGTCTCTATAGGGATTATCATGGTGTGTTGTCTCTATAGGGATTATCATGGTGTGTTGTCTCTATAGGGATTATCATGGTGTGTTGTCTCTATAGGGATTATCATGGTGTGTTGTCTCTATAGGGATTATCATGGTGTGTTGTCTCTATTGGGATTATCATGGTGTGGTATCTCTATAGGGATTATCATGGTGTGTTGTCTCTATAGGGATTATCATGGTGTGTTGTCTCTATAGGGATTATCATGGTGTGTTGTCTCTATAGGGATTACAATGGTGTGTTGTCTCCATAGGGATTATCATGTTGTGTTGACTCTATAGGGATTATCATGGTGTGTTGTCTCTATACGGATTATAATGGTGTGTTGTCTCTATTGGGATTATCATGGTGTGGTATCTCTATAGGGATTATCATGGTGTGTTGTCTCTATAGGGATTATCATGGTGTGTTGTCTCTATAGGGATTATCACGGTGTGTTGTCTCTATAGGGATTATCATGGTGTGTTGTCTCTATAGGGATTATCATGGTGTGTTGTCTCTATAGGGATTATCATGGTGTGTTGTCTCTATAGGGATTATCATGGTGTGTTGTCTCTATTGGGATTATCATGGCGTGTTGTCTCTATAGGGATTATCATGGTGTGTTGTCTCTATAGGGATTATCATGGTGTGTTGTCTCTATAGGGATTATCATGGTGTGTTGTCTCTATAGGGTTTATCATGGTGTGTCGTCTCTATTGGGATTATCATGACGTGTTGTCTCTATAGGGATTATCATGGTGTGTTGTCTCTATAGGGATTATCATGGTGTGTTGTCTCTATAGGGATTTTCATGGTATGTTGTCTCTATAGGGATTATCATGGTGTGTTGTCTCTATAGGGATTATAATGGTGTGTTGTCTCTATTGGGATTATCATGGTGTGTTGTCTCTAAAGGATTATCATGGTGTGCTGTCTCTATTGGGATTATCATGGTGTGTTGTCTCTATAGGGATTATCATGGTGTGTTGTCTCTATAGGGATTATCATGGTGTGTTGTCTCTATAGGGATTATCATGGTGTGTTGTCTCTATAGGGATTATCATGTATGTGACATGTTGTCTGTATAGGGTTTATCATGTAAACAGTTTCCAGATGAATCGTCTCTATTGGGATTATCTGAACGTGTTGTCTCTATAGGGATTATCATGGTGTGTTGTCTCTATAGGGTTTATCATGGTGTGTCCCTTTAACATTTTGAGGATTATCATGACGTGTTGTCTCTATATTACTTAAATGGGTTTTATGAACACTGGCTCCAGATAGTGCTTTAAAGACTGTTGAATTATTGATTATATGAAGGCATTGTCTGTGTATAGGAGTATCCTAGCAACGCAGAGATGTGGTCAGTTATTAAGACAAGTCTTTATGATTGTGTGCTCACACTGTGGGCTTAGGGATGGGGAGGAATGACTCTAGTGATTATCAAGGTGAACAGTTGTCTCTAAAGGGGGATTATCATGGAATGTGTTGAGTGCAGGGGTGTTCTGTATTCAATGCAAGAGAGAGAAAGTATGTAGAAACATGTGGAATGATATTGGATTTACCTGACACTCAAACAGTAAACAGTTTCCAGATGAATCCCTCACAGAGAGAAGTCCCCTTCCAGAGTAGACCCTTCCTCTGAACAGACACACAGCAATGGACACACACACAAAGACAACGTGAGAGAGAGAGACAGTTTTTAGTTAGAGACAGAACAGAGAGAGAGAAAAAGAGATTCAGCTTAAAAAGAGCGTATTTTGGAACTTCTGTGAGAGGAATGTTTACTGTTCATTTTTATTGTTTCTTTCACTATTGTATATTATCTACCTCACTTGCTTTGGCAATGTTAACATATGTTTCCCATGACAATAACACCCCTTGAATTGAATTATTGATGATAAATTAAGAAAAAAGATATGATTGAGTGTGTGGTCGTGTGAGCTGTGGGCGGAGAGGATAAAGAGAGAGACAACGCAGAGATGTGGTCAGTTATTAAGACAAGTCTTTATGATTGTGTGCTTCACACTGTGGGCTGAGGGATGGGGAGGAATGACAGAGCGAGAATAGAGAGAGAGAGGGAACAGAATGGACAGAAGAGAGATAGAGAGAGAGAGAGAGAGAAAGAGAGAGAGAGACAAAGAGAGAAAGAGAGAGAGAGAGAGATACAAGGAGAGAGAGAGAGAAGTGTGAGAGGAGAGAGAGAAACAAGAGAGAGAAGTGTGTACAGAGAGAGAGAGACAAAAGAGAGAGAGACAAAAGAAGTACAGAGAGAGAGAGAGACAGAGAAGAGAGACAAAGAGAGAGAGAAAGAGAGAGAGAGAAGAGAGAGAGGGTACAGAGAGGAGAGAGAGAGACAAAGAGAGAGACAGACAAAGAGAGAGAGAGACAAAGAGAGAGAGACAGAGACAAAGAGAGAGACAGAAGAGATAAGAGATTCAAGAGAGAGAGAGATTATTTTGGAACTTCTGTGAGAGGAATGTTTACTGTTCATTTTTATTGTTTCTTTCAGACTATTGTATATTATCTACCTCACTTGCTTGGGCAAGAGAGACAGAGAAGCAAATGTTAACATATGTTTCCCATGACAATAACACCCCTTGAATTGAATTGAATTGAGAGAAATTAAGAAAAAAGATATGATTTCAGGGGGTAGCGTGGTCGTGTGAGCTGTTGGTTATGAAGAGAGGATAAAGAGAGAGACAAAGAAGTGGGGTACAGAGAGAGAGAGACAGAGAAGTGGTGTACAGAGGAGAGAGAGGCAGAGAAGTGGTGTACAGAGGAGAGAGAGAGACAGAGAAGTGGTATAGAGAGGGAGAGAGAGAGACAGAGAAGTGGTGTAGAGAGGAGAGAGAGACAGAGAAGTGGTGTAGAGAGGAGAGAGAGAGACAGAGAAGTGGTGTAGAGAGGGAGAGAGAGACAGAGAAGTGGTGAGAGAGGAGAGAGAGACAGAGAAGTGGTGTAGAGAGGAGAGAGAGACAGAGAAGTGGGTGTAGAGAGGAGGAGAGAGAGAGACAGAGAAGTGGTGTAGAGAGGAGAGAGAGACAGAGAAGTGGGGTACAGAGGAGAGAGAGAGACAGAGAAGTGGTGTACAGAGGAGAGAGAGAGAGACAGAGAAGTGGGGTACAGAGGAGAGAGAGAGACAGAGAAGTGGTGTAGAGAGGAGAGAGAGAGACAGAGAAATGGGGAAGAGAGGAGAGAGAGACAGATAAGTGGTGTACAGAGGAGAGAGACAGAGAAGAGAAGTGGAGAGAGAGAGAGAGAGACAGAGAAGAAGTGGTGTAGGAGAGAGAGACAGAGAAGTGGTGTAGAGAGGAGAGAGAGACAGAGAAGTGGGGAAGAGAGGAGAGAGAGAGAGAAGTGGTGTAGAGAGGAGAGAGAGAGACAGAGAAGTGGTGTAGAGAGGAGAGAGAGACAGAGAAGTGGTGTAGAGAGGAGAGAGAGAGAGACGAGAAGTGGTGTAGAGAGGAGAGAGAGACAGAGAAGTGGTGTAGAGAGGAGAGAGAGACAGAGAAGTGGGGAAGAGAGAGAGAGAGACAGAGAAGTGGTGAGACAGAGAAGTGGGAGAGAGAGACAGACACAGAAGTGGTGTAGAGAGGAGAGAGAGACAGAGAAGTGGTGTAGAGAGGAGAGAGAGACAGAGAAGTGGTGTAGAGAGGAGAGAGAGACAAAGAAGAGAAGTGGTGTAGAGAGAGAGAGAGACAGAGAAGTGGTGTAGAGAGGGAGAGAGAGACAGAGAAGTGGTGTAGAGAGGAGAGAGAGACAGAGAGTGGTGTAGAGAAGTGGACAGAGAAGTGGGAGAGGAGAGAGAGACAGAGAAGTGGTGTAGAGAGGAGAGAGAGAGACAGAGAAGTGGTGTAGAGAGGAGAGAGAGAGACAGAGAAGTGGGGAGAGAGGAGAGAGAGAGACAGAGAAGTGGTGTAGAGAGGAGAGAGAGACAGAGAAGTGGTGTAGAGAGGGAGAGAGAGACAGAGAAGTGGTGTAGAGAGGAGAGAGAGACAGAGAAGTGGTAGAGAGGAGAGAGAGACAGAGAAGGAAGAGAGAGAGAGACAGAGAAGTGGTGTAGAGAGGAGAGAGAGAGACAGAGAAGTGGTGTAGAGAGAGAGAGAGACAGAGAAGTGGTGTAGAGAGGAGAGAGAGACAGAGAAGTGGTGTAGAGAGGAGAGAGAGACAGAGTTGTGCAGATGAGGAGAAGAACATGGCATGAGAAGGGTAGGTGTTGTTAGAGAGACTGACACTGGTTTGCAGCAAGTGCCTGGCACATAGGCAGAGGTGGTGTAGTCAGGGGGGACACATGGTCTTTGGTCTCACACTGGCACTGAGAGTGGTCTCAGACTGGACTGTAGGAATAAAGTGGTGAATGAGACAAAACAGACATTATTAGTTTTAAGATCTATGATCTCACACCTGGACTGTACCATTCTAAAGGAATGAGACAAAACAGACATTATTCGTTGAAGATCTATGATCTCCAACCTGGACTGTACCATTGTGAAGGAATGAGACAAAACAGACATTATTAGTATGAAGATCTATGATCTCCAACCTGGACTGTACCATTGTAAAGGAATGAGACAAAACAGACATTATTAGTATGAAGATCTATGATCTCCAACCTGGACTGTACCATTGTAAAGGAATGAGACAAAACAGACATTATTAGTATGAATGATCTATGATCTCAGAGAGGAACCATGTTTGTAAAGGAATGAGACAAAACAGACATTATTAGTATGATGATCTAAAAGAAAAAGACATGTCCCTTTTTCAGGCCCCTGTCTTTCAAAGATAATTCATAAAAATCCAAATAACTTTATAGTTCTTCATTGTAAAGGGGTTAACACTGTTTCCCATACTTGTTCAATGAACCATAAACAGTTAATGAACATGTATCTGTGGGAACGGTCGTTAAGACACTAACAGCTTACAGACGCTAGTCAAAGTGGACTATCCCTTTAAGTCCCGGATAACTGTGATCATGAAGTGAACTATCCCTTTAAGTCCCGGATAACTGTGATGATCGTGAACTATCTCTTTAAGACCCTGATAACTGTGAATGAAAGTCCCTGTCTTTCAAGATAACTGAAATCCAACTAACTTTAAGTTCCCATTGATAACTGTGATCATGTTCAAGTGAACTATCCCTTAATGAAATGTCATGTGTGAACCCTTTAAGATAACTGTGATCATGAAGTGAACTATCACTTTAAGTCCCGGATAACTGTGATCATTATGTGGACTATCCCTTTAAGTCCCGGATAACTGTGATCATGAAGTGAACTATCCCTTTAAGTCCCGGATAACTGTGATCATGAAGTGAACTATCCCTTTAAGTCCCGGATAACTGTGATCATGAAGTGAACTATCCCTTTAAGTCCCGGATAACTGTGATCATGAAGTGAACTATCCCTTTAAGTCCCGGATAACTGTGATCATGAAGTGAACTATCCCTTTAAGTCCCGGATAACTGTGATCATGAAGTGAACTATCCCTTTAAGTCCACAGTGATTATAGATTGCACTGTCACCTTTAAACCCACAGTGATTATAGATTGCACTGTCACCTTTAAACCCACAGTGATTATAGATTGCACTGTCACCTTTAAACCCACAGTGATTATAGATTGGACTGTCACCTTTAAACCCACAGTGATTATAGATTGGACTGTCACCTTTAAACCCACAGTGATTATAGATTGGACTGTCACCTTTAAACCCACAGTGATTATAGATTGGACTCTCACTTTTAAACCCACAGTGATTATAGATTGGACTGTCACCTTTAAACCCACAGTGATTATAGATTGGACTGTCACCTTTAAACCCACAGTGATTATAGATTGGACTGTCACCTTTAAACCCACAGTGATTATAGATTGGACTGTCACCTTTAAACCCACAGTGATTATAGATTGGACTGTCACCTTTAAACCCACAGTGATTATAGATTGGACTGTCCCTTTAAACCGACAGTGATAATAGATTGATCTGTCCATTTAAGCTTATACTGACTATAGTGTGAACTGTCCCTTTAAACCACAGAGATTATAAAGTGAACTGTCCCTTTAAGCCCTATATAACAGGTAGTAGAGAGTCCTAGTTTATAGCCTCATGTAGATGTGTTATAGTCTGATATAGCCTGTTGTAGTCTGTTATAACCTGTTAGAGTCTGTTATAGTCTGTTGTAGTCTATTATAGCCTGTTATATTCTGTTATAGCCTTTTATAGTCTGTTATAGCCTGTTATAGTCTGTTATAACCTGTTATAGGCTGTTATAGCCTGTTATAGTCTGTTATAGCCTGTTACAGTCTGTTATAGTCTGTTACATCCTGTTATAGTCTGTTATAGTCTGTTATAACCTGTTATGGGTTGTTATAGCCTGTTATAGTCTGTTATAGCCTGTTACAGTCTGTTATAGTCTGTTACAGCCTGTTATAGTCTGTTATAGTCTGTTACAGCCTGTTATAGTGTGTTATAAGCTGTTATAGTCTGTTATAGCCTGTTATAGTCTGAAATAGTCTGTTTTAATGTGTTATAGCCTGTTATAAGCTGTTATAGTATGTTATAGTAGGCCGTCATTGTAAATAAGAATTTGTTCTTAACTGTCTTGAGTAGTTAAATAAAGGTTAAAAAAAATTATGATAATAATAATAATAATACAAAATTCTTACATAGCAGGAGCAGTTCCTGCATCCGTCTGTCCATCCCTCGTCCTCCCTGTACAGCTCTCCATTCATACTGCAGCTCCTCTCACAGTAACAGCCATCCAAACCCTGCATCTTCTCCTCCGCACGCGACAGCTGCACACACACCAAAACACAGATACCAGAGTTAGTGTGTGTGTGTTTGTGTGTGTGTGTGTGTGTGTGTGTGTGTGTGTGTGTGTGTGTGTGTGTGTGTGTGTGTGTGTGTGTGTGTGTGTGTGTGTGTGTGTGTGTGTGTGTGTCAGCCTACAGTATGTGCGCACACACATTTTTTGGGGTCAAAAGCCCGTTGTTACAGTCTGCTTTTTAACTAATTATTTATTCAACAACCCAGTGTTGCAGGACAAGGGAACCAGAGCCCAGTAAACCACGTGGTGACAGAGATGTTCCATGTGCTGTAGTAAAGAACAGTAAATGGATGTTCCCTCACTTACCGTCTGTGTGAATAATTCATACACTTGTGCCTTCAACACTGACAGAACATCAGGCGGTGGGTTACACGACTGAGCAGCTGTCCACAG
>NW_027006277.1:0-3214 GCF_036934945.1 Oncorhynchus masou masou
TAGGAAAGTCAGTTAAGAACAAATTCTTATTTTCAATGACGGCCTAGGAACAGTGGGTTAACTGCCTTGTTCAGTGGCAGAATGACAAATTTTTAGCCTGGGGATTCGATCTTGCAACCTTCCGGTTACTAGTCCAACGCTCTAACCACGAGGCTACCTGCCGCCACAGTATATGTTAATATGACATTTGAATGAGAATGAATAACAAAATCAATAGGGGCCCCCTGGAGGCCTGGGCTCCTAGGCACATGCCCTGCATGCCCAGCTGTTATTCAGCAATGATTAAGCCTACTGCAAGTTTAGCTGGCTAGACTAACTACCAATCTAAAAATTATTAGCTGTCATTGCTAATTGAGTGACTGTAAGTGACTGACATAAGAGGAAAACTTCTGATACGCAACAATTTCAAAACTGCACCTGGTGTATTCTTCCATACTTACACTTAAAAAACAACAAAAAAAGGGTCGGGGGCCCTAAGTGACCGCTTATGCCCTGAACCGGCCCTGTGTAGGTGTACTGGTAGTTTTGTTCCTAACACTTTAAAGTGAAAATGTTTCTGGATAATACTTTAGGGGTTCTTCAAATTGAAACTGTGGGGGAACCCCTATAAGTTCCTCAAAGAACCCCCATTAATGGATCCTCAAGAGGGTTTATTTTTAAGCATTATTATTGTTATTGTTGTTAATAATAATAATCAGCATCACAATATTTTAGTTGTCAGTGTTTATTATGATTTTAATGGAAAAGCAGACTATATATATACATACATATACACAGTGCCTTGAGAAAGTATTCGGCCCCCTTGAACTTTGCGTAATCTTTGCCACATTTCAGGCTTCACACATAT
The DNA here is from genome assembly GCF_036934945.1 of Oncorhynchus masou masou. Classification (NCBI taxonomy): domain Eukaryota; kingdom Metazoa; phylum Chordata; class Actinopteri; order Salmoniformes; family Salmonidae; genus Oncorhynchus; species Oncorhynchus masou. The sequence goes on from NW_027006277.1 coordinate 848, forward strand.
AGATATAAAACAATTTTTTTGTGAAGAATCAACAACAAGTGGGACACAATCATGAAGGGAACGACATTTATTGGATATTTCAAACTTTTTTTTAACAAATCAAAAACTGAAAAATTGGGCGTGCAAAATTATTCAGCCCCTTTAAGTTAATACTTTGTAGCGCCACCTTTTGCTGCGATTACAGCTGTGTCGCTGGGGTATGTCTCTATCAGTTTTGCACATCGAGAGACTGAATTTTTTTCCCATTCCTCCTTGCAAAACAGCTCGAGCTCAGTGAGGTTGGATGGAGAGCATTTGTGAACAGCAGTTTTCAGTTCTTTCCACAGACTCGATTGGATTCAGGTCTGGACTTGACTTGGCCATTCTAACACCTGGATATGTTTATTTTTGAACCATTCCATTGTAGATTTTGCTTTATGTTTTTGATCATTGTCTTGTTGGAAGACAAATCTCCTCATTCCAGTCTCAGGTCTTTTGCAGACTCCATCAGGTTTTCTTCCAGAATGGTCCTGTATTTGGCTCCATCCATCTTCCCATCAATTTTAACCATCTTCCCTGTCCCTGCTGAAGAAAAGCAGGTCCAAACCATGATGCTGCCACCACCATGTTTGACAGTGGGGATGATGTGGTCAGCTGATGAGCTGTGTTGCTTTTACGCCAAACATAACGTTTTGCATTGTTGCCAAAAAGTTCAATTTTGGTTTCATCTGACCAGAGCACCTTCTTCCACATGTTTGGTGTGTCTCCCAGGTGGCTTGTGGCAAACTTTAAACAACACTTTTTATGGATATCTTTAAATGGCTTTCGTCTTGCCACTCTTCCATAAAGGCCAGATTTGTGCAATATACGACTGATTTGTTGTCCTATGGACAGAGTCTCCCACCTCAGCTGTAGATCTCTGCAGTTCATCCAGAGTGATCATGGGCCTCTTGGCTGCATCTCTGATCAGTCTTCTCCTTGTATGAGCTGAAAGTTTAGAGGGACGGCCAGGTCTTGGTAGATTTGCAGTGGTCTGATACTCCTTCCATTTCAATATTATCGCTTGCACAGTGCTCCTTGGGATGTTTAAAGCTTGGGAAATCCTTTGTATCCAAATCCGGCTTTAAACTTCTTCACAATAGTATCTCGGACCTGCCTGGTGTGTTCCTTGTTCTTCATGATGCTCTCTGCGCTTTTAACGGACCTCTGAGACTATCACAGTGCAGGTGCATTTATACGGAGACTTGATTACACACAGGTGGATTGTATTTATCATCATTAGTCATTTAGGTCAACATTGGATCATTCAGAGATCCTCACTGAACTTCTGGAGAGAGTTTGCTGCACTGAAAGTAAAGGGGCTGAATAATTTTGCACGCCCAATTTTTCAGTTTTTGATTGTTAAAAAGGTTGAAATATCCAATATCGTTCCACTTCATGATTGTGTCCCACTTGTTGTTGATTCTTCACAAAAATACAGTTTTATATCTTTATGTTTGAAGCCTGAAATGTGGCCAAAGGTCGCAAAGTTCAAGGGGACCGAATACTTTCGCAAGGCACTGTATATATATATATGAGCAGAGCCCCAAGTCCAATGGGTACATCCTCTGGCATGTTTATGTCCTCTGTTGGCTATCCATAGCCAGAATGATTTTGCAGTGCATAGTGATCAAACAGATTTTCATTCGAGGTGTAGGGAGGGTGAAGTCTGAATACTAACAATTACAATTATACAGATGATTGTTGGTTAAGGACTTGTAAAGTAAGCATTTCACATGTTGTATTCGGTGCATGTTACAAATAAAATGTGTTTTTATTAACAAAAGGTGCACAACAGTATTCATACCTTGGTTTTTGTGATAAATGTGAATGAAAAAACATCACTTTTAAAAATGGTTTTCATACACATAGCCTTCCTTGTCCATAATGTAGAGGCCTCTTGGATGTTCATTGAAGAGGTAAGGGAGGAGGAAAATGGCTGATGAGACTGAGTCCTGTAAGGTTTTAGAGAAACCATTAATAAACATTAACTGTAGATGATACATGTGATCTACATAACATTATGAGGCAAACCGATATCAATTGTACACACAGTACCTTTATGTGCCTCCTCATCAGTATACTTGCTGACACACACACACACAAAAGGGAGCAGTCACCTGCGCCCTATGCATCTATAGCCTTTAGGATATTCTTAACTCTTTGTTGATTGATATCCATTGAATTGTGTCCATTCTGTTTTAGAAAGGATTTTATAAGGGAGATAAGTGTCAAACAACACATCCATTTTCACAAATATGAAAAAATAGATGGTATCATCATAAACACTATAAATGTATGTCATACAAGGGAGAAACGTTACCTTAAATTGAGATCTTTCAATTCTTC
>NW_027006278.1:0-3214 GCF_036934945.1 Oncorhynchus masou masou
AGTAGAACACTTCTTGGTGCTATATCAACACACAGTACAACACTTCACTGGGTGCTATATCAACACACAGTAGAACACTTCACTGGGTGCTATATCAACACACAGTAGAACACTTCACTGGGTGCTATATCAACACACAGTAGAACACTTCACTGGGTGCTATATCAACACACAGTAGAACACTTCACTGGGTGCTATATCAACACACAGTACAACACTTCACTGGGTGCTATATCAACACACAGTAGAACACTTCACTGGGTGCTATATCAACACACAGTACAACACTTCACTGGGTGCTATATCAATACACAGTAGAACACTTCACTGGGTGCTATATCAACACACAGTACAACACTTCACTGGGTGCTATATCAACACACAGTACAACACTTCACTGGGTGCTATATCAACACACAGTACAACACTTCACTGGGTGCTATATCAACACACAGTACAACACTTCACTGGGTGCTATATCAACACACAGTAGAACACTTCACTGGGTGCTATATCAACACACAGTAGAACACTTCACTGGGTGCTATATCAATACACAGTAGAACACTTCACTGGGTGCTATATCAATACACAGTAGAACACTTCACTGGGTGCTATATCAATACACAGTAGAACACTTCACTGGGTGCTATATCAACACACAGTAGAACACTTCACTGGGTGCTATATCAATACACAGTAGAACACTTCACTGGGTGCTATATCAATACACAGTAGAACACTTCACTGGGTGCTATATCAACACACAGTAGAACACTTCACTGGGTGCTATATCAACACACAGTAGAACACTTCACTGGGTGCTATATCAACACACAGTAGAACACTTCACTGGGTGCTATATCAACACACAGTAGAACACTTCACTGGGTGCTATATCAACACACAGTAGAACACTTCACTGGGTGCTATATCAACACACAGTAGAACACTTCACTGGGTGCTATATCAACACACAGTAGAACACTTCACTGGGTGCTATATCAATACACAGTAGAACACTTCACTGGGTGCTATATCAATACACAGTAGAACACTTCACTGGGTGCTATATCAACACACAGTAGAACACTTCACTGGGTGCTATATCAACACACAGTAGAACACTTCACTGGGTGCTATATCAATACACAGTAGAACACTTCACTGGGTGCTATATCAATACACAGTAGAACACTTCACTGGGTGCTATATCAATACACAGTAGAACACTTCACTGGGTGCTATATCAACACACAGTAGAACACTTCACTGGGTGCTATATCAATACACAGTAGAACACTTCACTGGGTGCTATATCAACACACAGTAGAACACTTCACTGGGTGCTATATCAATACACAGTAGAACACTTCACTGGGTGCTATATCAACACACAGTAGAACACTTCACTGGGTGCTATATCAACACACAGTACAACACTTCACTGGGTGCTATATCAACACACAGTACAACACTTCACTGGGTGCTATATCAACACACAGTACAACACTTCACTGGGTGCTATATCAACACACAGTAGAACACTTCACTGGGTGCTATATCAATACACAGTAGAACACTTCACTGGGTGCTATATCAATACATAGTAGAACACTTCACTGGGTGCTATATCAATACACAGTAGAACACTTCACTGGGTGCTATATCAATACACAGTAGAACACTTCACTGGGTGCTATATCAACACACAGTAGAACACTTCACTGGGTGCTATATCAATACACAGTAGAACACTTCACTGGGTGCTATATCAACACACAGTAGAACACTTCACTGGGTGCTATATCAACACACAGTAGAACACTTCACTGGGTGCTATATCAACACACAGTACAACACTTCACTGGGTGCTATATCAACACACAGTACAACACTTCACTGGGTGCTATATCAACACACAGTAGAACACTTCACTGGGTGCTATATCAATACACAGTAGAACACTTCACTGGGTGCTATATCAATACACAGTAGAACACTTCACTGGGTGCTATATCAACACACAGTAGAACACTTCACTGGGTGCTATATCAATACACAGTAGAACACTACACTGGGTGCTATATCAATACACAGTAGAACACTTCACTGGGTGCTATATCAACACACAGTAGAACACTTCACTGGGTGCTATATCAACACACAGTAGAACACTTCACTAGGTGCTATATCAATACACAGTAGAACACTTCACTGGGTGCTATATCAACACACAGTAGAACACTTCACTGGGTGCTATATCAACACACAGTAGAACACTTCACTGGGTGCTATATCAACACACAGTACAACACTTCACTGGGTGCTATATCAACACACAGTAGAACACTTCACTGGGTGCTATATCAATACACAGTAGAACACTTCACTGGGTGCTATATCAATACACAGTAGAACACTTCACTGGGTGCTATATCAATACACAGTAGAACACTTCACTGGGTGCTATATCAACACACAGTAGAACACTTCACTGGGTGCTATATCAATACACAGTAGAACACTTACACTGGGTGCTATATCAACACACAGTAGAACACTTCACTGGGTGCTATATCAATACACAGTAGAACACTTCACTGGGTGCTATATCAATACACAGTAGAACACTTCACTGGGTGCTATATCAATACACAGTAGAACACTTCACTGGGTGCTATATCAACACACAGTAGAACACTTCACTGGGTGCTATATCAACACACAGTAGAACACTTCACTGGGTGCTATATCAACACACAGTAGAACACTTCACTGGGTGCTATATCAATACACAGTAGAACACTTCACTGGGTGCTATATCAACACACAGTAGAACACTTCACTGGGTGCTATATCAACACACAGTAGAACACTTCACTGGGTGCTATATCAATACACAGTAGAACACTTCACTGGGTGCTATATCAATACACAGTAGAACACTTCACTGGGTGCTATATCAACACACAGTAGAACACTTCACTGGGTGCTATATCAACACACAGTAGAACACTTCACTGGGTGCTATATCAACACACAGTAGAACACTTCACTGGGTGCTATATCAACACACAGTAGAACACTTCACTAGGTGCATATCAATGCACGACAAATCACCTGGATCACTTCTCCAGGTGAATGAATATATATATATATATATATATATATATATATATATATATATATATATATATATATATATATATAT
>NW_027006279.1:0-3214 GCF_036934945.1 Oncorhynchus masou masou
ACGCTCTAACCACTAGGCTACCCGCTGGTTACTGGCCCAACGCTCTAACCACTAGGCTACCCGCTGGTTACTGGCCCAACGCTCTAACCACTAGGCTACCCGCTGGTTACTGGCCCAACGCTCTAACCACTAGGCTACCCACTGGTTACTGGCCCAACGCTCTAACCACTAGGCTACCCGCTGGTTACTGGCCCAACGCTCTAACCACTAGGCTACTCGCTGGTTACTGGCCCAACGCTCTAACCACTAGGCTACCCGCTGGTTACTGGCCCAACGCTCTAACCACTAGGCTACCCGCTGGTTACTGGCCCAACACTCTAACCACTAGGCTACCTGCCGCCTCGGAATTGTTGATGCAAACATCTAACATAATAAAAACATCCAAATCAAGCAGTTTAAACTAAGGATGGCTGTTTGTTTTCAATGGGCTGCATCTCAATACAATGGGCTGCATCTCAATACAATGGGCTGCATCTCAATACAATGGGCTGCATCTCAATACAATGGGCTGCATCTCAATACAATGGGCTGCATCTCAATACAATGGGCTGCATCTCAATACAATGGGCTGCATCCTCCATGTCGGCCTTCCGCATCTGTGGTGGAAAGTGGCAAAGCTTCAGTGCCGTTTGTCAGACCAGGGGATATCCCTAAAAATTGGGACTTCTCACGAAAAACGTTTGTAGCGGCGTAAAGTTTGACCTAATAACTGACATGACCACTACGGTGAGCCTCTCACCAACACCATGGTGTTCTCCGTTTGGTTCAAGACCCCCACAAGCTACGGACTCGTCTGAGGTCGGTACCGCCCGATGTGCCAACCTCTGTCTGTAGCATCTGAGATTTATTTCAACCTTTATTTAACCAGGTAGGCTAGTTGAGAACAAGTTCTCATTTACAACTGCAACCTGGCCAAGATAAAGCATTGCAGTGTGAACAGACAACACAGAGTTACACATGGAGTAAACAATAAACAAACAGATACGACCCCACTATGTAAAGTGGACTCAAGACACCTGCAGTACATCCATTATACTTTAGGTGCCCACCATGACAGTTCACTGAAGCACGGTAGACAGGCAGAACACTAACCCATCCCACTCACCACAGAGCACCCTTTGGTCAGGAGATAACCACTGTCTCCCTCCCACTCACACAGAGCAGGCTCCACACTTAACAGGGAGAGAACACTAGTCCTCTCCCACTCACACACAGAGCAGGCTCCGTCACTTTTAACAGGGAGAGAAACACTAGTCCTCTCCCCCACTCACACAGAGCAGGCTCCTGTCACTTAACAGGGAGAGAACACTAGTCCTCTCCCCACTCACACAGAGCAGGCTCCGGGTCATTTAACAGGGAGAGAACACTAGTCCTCTCCCCACTACACACAGAGCAGGCTCCGTCACTTAACAGGGAGAGAACACTAGTCCTCTCCCCACTCACACAGAGCAGGCTCCGTCACTTAACAGGGAGAGAACACTAGTCCTCTCCCCACTCACACAGAGCAGGCTCCGTCACTTAACAGGGAGAGAACACTAGTCCTCTCCCCCACTCACACAGAGCAGGCTCCGTCACTTAACAGGGAGAGAACACTAGTCCTCTCCCCACCACACAGAGCAGGCTCACTTAACAGGGAGAGTCACTTAACAGCCACCTCCACTGGCTCTGAGAAAGTCACTCTAAAATGACTTGACAGATGTGAGAATGTTTGTTTTAGGCGGAAATGGGCCTCTAAGCAGGCCTCATACCGAAGTTCCTGCCAGTGCCATCCGCATTGCTCAGGCGAGAGAGTGTGAGGCATCAAAGCTATAAGTACACACTGCAGAATGACTAAGACATGAATTTGGCCCAGAGCCTTAGTTTCTCAGAACTACCCATTATTTAAAAAGCAAAAAATGACTGTCCAAAACCACAAAAGTGTAGAGGCGCCAAGAAGCACGTTGAGCAATAATAAGACAAACTCTGGGTAGAAAACTGCCATTTGTTGTGCAACATTTTAGAAAAGAAAATGTAACAGGAAATAAGACTACTGGTTTCCAAACAAACAAATCATTATTTTGATGTTTTGTATCTCAGACATTCAGGAGGGAAAAAATAATCATGAGGCCTAAAACTGCACTTTGACCCGCCATGACCCGCCAGGCAAGCTATAGGCTAGACCCGCCATGACCCGCCAGGCAAGCTATAGGCTAGACCCGCCAGGCAAGCTATAGGCTAGACCCGCCAGGCAAGCTATAGGCTAGACCCGCCAGGCAAGCTATAGGCTAGACCCGCCAGGCAAGCTATAGGCTAGACCCGCCATGACCCGCCAGGCAAGCTATAGGCTAGACCCGCCATGACCCGCCAGGCAAGCTATAGGCTAGACCCGCCATGACCCGCCAGGCAAGCTATAGGCTAGACCCGCCATGACCCGCCAGGCAAGCTATAGGCTAGACCCGCCATGACCCGCCAGGCAAGCTATAGGCTAGACCCGCCATGACCCGCCAGGCAAGCTATAGGCTAGACCCGCCATGACCCGCCAGGCAAGCTATAGGCTAGACCCGCCATGACCCGCCAGGCAAGCTATAGGCTAGACCCGCCATGACCCGCCAGGCAAGCTATAGGCTAGACCCGCCATGACCCACCAGGCAAGCTATAGGCTAGACCCGCCATGACCCACCAGGCAAGCTATAGGCTAGACCCGCCATGACCCACCAGGCAAGCTATAGGCTATAGACCCGCCATGACCCACCAGGCAAGCTATAGGCTAGACCCGCCATGACCCACCAGGCAAGCTATAGGCTAGACCCGCCAGGCAAGCTATAGGCTAGACCCGCCAGGCAAGCTATAGGCTAGACCCGCCATGACCCGCCAGGCAAGCTATAGGCTAGACCCGCCATGACCCGCCAGGCAAGCTATAGGCTAGACCCGCCATGACCCGCCAGGCAAGCTATAGGCTAGACCCGCCATGACCCGCCAGGCAAGCTATAGGCTAGACCCGCCATGACCCGCCAGGCAAGCTATAGGCTAGACCCGCCATGACCCGCCAGGCAAGCTATAGGCTAGACCCGCGCCATGACCCGCCAGGCAAGCTATAGGCTAGACTCCGCCATGACCCGCCAGGCAAGCTATAGGCTAGACCCGCCATGACCCGCCAGGCAAGCTATAGGCTAGACCCGCCATGACCCGCCAGGCAAGCTATAGGCTAGACCCGCCATGACCCGCCAGGCAAGCT
>NW_027006280.1:0-3213 GCF_036934945.1 Oncorhynchus masou masou
TTGTGTGCACCATTGTGCATCAGTGACCTTACACTGTAACAGATCTGCTTAAGTGCAGAGGAAGTCTAAAGTTTACGAGAGGAGAATTAACAGCAGGTAGGACATCTAGCCGAGCCCACACTTAGGGGCAGAGTACTGTAGGTTCAGTGGTGCTTTTTCAAATGAAAGTGTGGAGTCCCTGCACCAAGCAAATACATACACACAGCTATCTGGATTAGAACCACACGTTGTATAGACACATACGTTGTATAGACACATACAGTCATCTGGATTAGAACCACACGTTGTATAGACACATACAGCCATCTGGATTAGAACCACACGTTGTATAGACACATACAGTCATCTGGATTAGAACCACAGGTTGTATAGACACATACAGCTATCTGGATTAGAACCACACGTTGTATAGACACATACAGCCATCTGGATTAGAGACCACACACAGCTATCTGGATTAGTATCAGCCATCTGGATTAGAACCGTTGTATAGACACATCAGCCATCTGGATTAGCCATCTGGATTAGAACCCACGTTGTATAGACACATACAGCCACATCTGGATTAGAACCACACGCCATCTGGATTAGAACACGTTGTATAGACACATACAACCCTATCTGGATTAGAACCACACGTCGTATAGACACATACAGCTATCTGGATTAGAACATCACACCGTTGTATAGACACACAACCATCTGATTAGACACATAACCATCTAGTTAGAATGTTGTATAGACACATACAGCCATCTGGATTAGAACCACACGTCGTATAGACACATACAGCCATCTGGATTAGAACCACACACAGCTATCTGGATTAGAACCACACAGTCATCTGGATTAGAACCACGTATCGGCACTGGATTAGAACCACACGTTGTATAGACACATACAGCCATCTGGATTAGAACCACACGTTGTATAGACACATACAGCTATCTGGATTAGAACACACATTGTATAGACACATACAGCCATCTGGATTAGAACCACACGTTGTATAGACACATACAGCCATCTGGATATAGAACCACATACAGTCATCTGGATTAGAACCACATGTTGTATAGACACATACAGCCATCTGGATTAGAACCACACGTTGTATAGACACATACAGCCATCTGGATTAGAACCACATACAGCCATCTGGATTAGAACCACACATGTTGTATATACACATACAGCCATCTGGATTAGAACCACACGGCTATCTGGATTAGTACCACACACAGCCATCTGGATTAGAACCACACACAGCCATCTGGATTAGAACCACACGCGTATAGACACATACAGCTATCTGGATTAGAACCACACGTATGACACATACAACTATCTGGATTAGAACACATACAGCCATCTGGATTAGAACCACACGTTGTATATACACATACAGCTATCTGGATTAGAACCACACGTTGTATAGACACATACAGCCATCTGGATTAGAACCACACACAGTCTGTATTAGACACATACAGCCATCTGGATTAGAAGCCCGTTGTATAGACAGCCATCTGGATTAGAACCACATGTTGTATAGACACATACAGCTATCTGGATTAGAACCACACGTTGTATAGACACATACAGCCATCTGGATTAGAACCACACGTCGTATAGACACATACAGCCATCTGGATTAGAACCAGCCATCTGGATAGAACCACATATTTGTATAGACACATACAGCTATCTGGATTAGAACCACACGTTGTATAGACACATACAGCCATCTGGATTAGAACCACAGCCATTGTATAGAACACATACAGCTATCTGGATTAGAACCACACGTTGTATAGACACATACAGCCATCTGGATTAGAACCACACACAGCTATCTGGATTAGAACACCGTCATACACTATCTGGATTAGAACCACACGTTGTATAGACACATACAGCCATCTGGATTAGAACCACACGTTGTATAGCTACAGCCATCTGGATTAGAACCACACGTTGTATAGACACATACAGCCATCTGGATTAGAACCACACGTTGTACAGACACATACAGCCATCTGGATTAGAACATACAGCCATCTGGATTAGAACCGTTTGTATAGACACATACAGCTATCTGTATTAGAACCACACGGAACCACATACAGCCATCTGGATTAGAACCACACGTCGTATAGACACATACAGCCATCTGGATTAGAACCACAGGTTGTATAGACACATACAGCTATCTGGATTAGAACCACACGTTGTATAGACACATACAGCCATCTGGATTAGAACCACATACAGCCATCTGGATTAGAACCACATGTTGTATAGACACATACAGCCATCTGGATTAGAACCACATGACACATACAGCTATCTATAGACGGTGTATAGACATACAGCTATCTGGATTAGAACCACACATCTGGATTAGTACCATAGACACATACAGCTATCTGGATTAGAACCCACATACAGCCATCTGGATATAGAACCACATGTTGTATAGAACCACATACAGCCATCTGGATTAGAACCACACGTTGTATAGACACATACAGCCATCTGATTAGAACCGTTGTATGAGCACACAGCTATCTGGATTAGAACCACATACAGCCATCTGTATAGACACACATACAGCCATCTGGATTAGAACCACACGTATAGACACATGACACTGGATTAGAACCACACGTTGTATAGACACATACAGCCATCTGGATTAGAACCACATGCGGATTAGAACCACATGTTGTATAGACACATACAGCTATCTGGATTAGTACCACACGTTGTATAGACATACAGCCATCTGGATTAGAACCACACAGCTATCTGGATTAGACACATACAGCCATCTGGATTAGTAACCACACGTTGTATAGACACATACAGCCATCTGTATTAGAACCATACAGCCATCTGGATTAGAACCACATGTTGTATAGACACATACAGCTATCTGGATTAGAACCACACAGCCATCTGGATTAGATAGACACATACAGCTATCTGGATTAGAACCACATACAGCTATCTGGATTAGAACTATCTAGTTAGAACCACGTTACAGCTATATTAGAACCACATACAGCTATCTGGATTAGAACCACACGTCAGTATAGACACACAGCCATCTGGATTAGAACCACACATACAGCTATCGTATAGACACATACAGCTATCTGGATTAGAACCACATACAGCCATCTGGATTAGAACCACACGTTGTATAGA
>NW_027006281.1:0-3212 GCF_036934945.1 Oncorhynchus masou masou
ACAAATATCTGGTGAATCAGCATTTGAGGGTTCGATTACAGGCTCAAAATGGCCAGAAACAAAGTACTTTCTTCTGAAACTTGTCAGTCTATTCTTGTTCTGAGAAATGAGGGCTATTCCATGCGAGAAATTGCCAAGACATTGAAGATCTCGTACAGCGCTTTGTGCTACTCCCGTCACAGAACAGCACAAACTGGCACTAACCAGAATAGAAAGAGTGGGAGGCCCCGGTGCACAACTGAGCAAGAGGTCAAGTACATTAGAGTGTCTAGTTTGAGAAACAGATGCCTGACAACTCCTCAACTGGCAGTTCATTAAATTGTACACGCAAAACACTCATCTTAACGTCAACAGTAAAGAGGCGACTCCGGGATGCAAGCCTTCTCGGCAGAGTTCCTCTGTCCAGTGTCTATGTTGTTTTGCCAATCTTAATTTGAGGATTTGTGAGGTGTCTGTACACAGCATTATATGAGATCTTCATTTTCTTGGCAATGTCTCGCATGAAATAGCCTTAATTTCTCAGAACAAGAATAGATTGATGAGTTTCAGAAGCAAGTACTTTGTTTCTGGCCATTTTGAGCCTGTAATCGAACCCACAAATGCTGATGCTCCAGATACTCAACTAGTCTAAAGAAGGCCAGTTTTATTGCTTATTTAATCAGGACAACAGTTTCAGCCTTGCCAACATAATGGCAAAAGGGTATTCAAATGATCAATTAGCCTTTTAAAAGGATAAACTTGGATTAGCCTACACAATTTTCCATTGGAACAGGAGTGATGGTTGCTGATAATGGGCCTCTGTACGCCACTGTAGATATTCCATTAAAAAATCTGCCGTTTCCAGCTACCACAGTGATTTACAAAATTAACAATGTCTACACTGGATTTCTGATCGATTTGATGTTATTTTAATGGACAAATTTTTTTGCTTTTCTTTCAAAAACAAGGACATTTCTAAGTGACCCCAAACTTTTGAACGGTAGTGTATCTGTCACTCTCACACTAGTGATTGATCACCCCCCATAGTGTGCTCCCCTCTCGCTTCACTCTTTCTCGCTCTCATTTTTGACTTACTATTTTTTGAAGTCATGCATCCACTGTAATTAACACTGGGCTGAACTGATTGTACTTCAAATAGACCAGACCTGAGTCTCCTGGGGCCACAAGGGTTCAGGGCCTGGGGAGAGAGCTGGATGACAGAGATTGGGAGGACAGAGAAATGGAGAGGAAGCAGAATGAGAAATGGGATAGGGATGGGAGAGAGAGATTGAGGCAAACAAGGGAAGAGGACAGGTGAGAGAGATTGGTGTAGAAAAGAGGAGAGAGTTGGGAACAACAATTTGGGTAAAGAGGGCTGAAGGAGAGAGATTGGGGGAGGAAGCGAAGCGTGATGGGGAGAGTGATTGGAGCAAAGGTAAGGCGACAGAAGGTTGAGGTGGAGAGGGAAAAAAGGGAGAGGGAGAACTGGGGGACAGTAATGGGATAGAGAGGGACAGGGCTTGGGAGAGCAATTGGGGGAGAGGATTGGGTAGAGCCTTTGGGTAGAGAGGGAGAGTGGGCTGGGGGACAGAAATTGGGGTAAGAGAGAGGGCTGGGGACAGAGATTGGGGTAGAGAGGGCTGTGGGAGATGGGGGAGACGGCTGCTCCAGTAGAGGCTGACTGTGAAATTAAGAATCCCAGACATAAAATATAAATATACAGCTCATGATTTAAATACATATATTGATTTAGATCTAAGACAGGCATTTTCAAACTGCGGCCCAAGGTACTGCAGGGGGTCCTCAGATGTTTTGTACCAAACATTAAGACAAATATTGTTTGGGATATTTTATGTGAAAAATATGTAACATTTTATGAATATCGCTAACTGTAACATAATACCATTGTGGATGCCATTTGTATATCTCTGCATCCAGTATGAAGGAAATTAGAGGTTGTTTTCCTTCCAATTAACTGTGGAAGGTCAAAATAATAAAACTGTCTTACAAATCTATTCATTTTTTAAATATTTCTTATTGTACATTCCGTTATCATCTGCTAAAGTATGATGGGGGTCCCTTGTTCGTTGGTTTGTCTGGGCAGAGGTCCCTGAGCAAGAAAAGTTTTAAAACCCTGATCTAAGATATCAATATATTGAACAAAACTATAAAACACAACATGCAAAAATGTCAAAGTTTTACTGAGTTACAGTTTAGGGAAAAACATTCATAAAGCTCTAATCTATGGATTTCCATGACTGGGAATTCAGAAATGCATCTGTTTGTCACAGATACCATTAAAAAAAGGTAGGGGCATGGACCATAAAACCAGTCAGTACACGGTGTGTCCACCATTTGCCTCAAGCAGCGCAACACATCTTCTTAGCATAGAGTTGACCAGGCTGTTGATTGTGGCCTGTGGAATGTTGATCCCGCCTCCTCTTTATTAGCTGTGTGAAGTTGCTGGATATTGGCGGGGCCTTGAACACGCTGTTGTACATGTCGATTCAGAGCATCCCAAACATGCTCAATAGGTGACACATCTGCGAGTATTCAGGGCATGGACGAACTGGGACATTTTCAGCTTCCAGGAATTGTGTACAGATCCTTGCAACATGGGGCTGTGCATTATCATGCTGAAACATGAGGTGATGGCAGAGGATGAATGGCATCGACAATAGGCCTCAGAATCTTTACCAGAGCTAGAACTCTGCCAGAGAAGGTTAGCATTGTCACATCTGGTGGCTTATCCATTGAAAAAGTGCCATCCTACAAATACCTAGGTATTTGGTTGGATGACATGTTGTTCTTTAAAGTTCATGTGGATAATCTTGTGGACAAAGCTTAAATTGAAATTGGGTTTTTATTTCCATAATAAGGCTTGCTTCCCACTTATGGATAGAAAGAAGCTTGTTCAGGCCACTTTTCTTCTGTAATTGATTATGGTGACTTGTTGTATATGCATGCAGCTCTCCTCTGTCATACAGAGACTGGACTCTGTTTATCATGCATCCTTGCACTTATTATAAATGCCAAGTCACTCACTCCACCATTGCACCTTGCACCAAATGGCATGTGGTGCGGCAGTGTAGCCTAGTGGTTAGAGCGTTGGACTAGTAACTGGAAGGTTGAGAGATCAAACCCCAAGCTGACAAAGTATGTCTGTCGTTCTGCCCTGAACAGGAAGTTAACCCACTGTTCCCAGGCCTTCATTGAAAATAAGATTTTGTTTT
>NW_027006282.1:0-3211 GCF_036934945.1 Oncorhynchus masou masou
TGGATTGGTCTCCCCCAGCAGGATCACAAAAAGAAGTAGTGCGGTTAATGGGAATTCCCAGTCTGGGTCAGTAGTGTACTCGTACCTCATAACGAGTCAGGTCTCTTTACTGGGCAGTTGGCTATGCAATGCCCAACAGCACCAAAATACAGACAACAGTTGGATCTCAGCCGACGTGGACGTTCCCTAAGCGATATTCTAGCTCTGTTGGGTTGCATAGGTGCCAGTGTCTCTGATTCACCCTGTCACCGATGATTCTCGAGGGAACTTGGGTGGCTTTGGATCTTCTCAGAAATGCAGCCTTCGGGGACTACCGGATTCCTTCGGAGGTGAACAAGCAGTAGCAGATGAACGAGTGTGACCGAGACCCGACCTCCTCACACTCCTGCATTCCCGTAGATGCCTATCAATCATAATGGTAAGGGGGATGAGTGAATCGAGGTTCGAAGGTAACTCCCGAGCTGCTAGTTTTATCTCATCTGAAAGTCTGTGAAGGAAGGTATTGAACAGGGCTTCCGGATTCCAGGCACTCTCAGCGGCCAATGTGCAAAAATGTACCGCGTTATGGAAGTTCTGATGTAATTTCAGTAGTTTTCTCCCAGGCACCGGAGAATTGAACACCTTCCTCACCTCCGCTGTGAAATCTTCCAGATTATAGCAAAAGGTGGATTGTTGCTCCCAAACAGCCATAGCCCAGGAGAGACAACATGTACCGTCCTGACATGTTCTCCAGTGTCCTCCAAACAGACCAAGTAGTTCACCTGCCTCAACTGCTGTACCACATGGACTTCTCCTTCTCGAAGCTAGCTTGGCAGTGAACTTCTTAGACGCCTTTGATAGATGATGAGAACGGTCTAGACACGAGACTGGGGTGGGAAACAAACATTTCATCTATATGTTTGTCATAGTTTCTGAGCTGTCGTTGTTTGGTTTTGATTCTGCTGGCCTCCACTCTGGCTAGCAAGGTGTGGTGGTGTTGAACTGCATCAAACGCTGGGTAGTCAGGTGAAACGTTGAAACTTTGCAAGACTCTGTCCATTGGACCTTTTAGAGGTCTTCCCAGATGGAGTTTGGCAAGAGTGACCCCAGAAGTCTCCTGGACTGCAAAGTTCAGCGCAAAGCGAAACCCCTTCAGGGTTCGGTTTACCCTCTCGGTCAGGTTGCTCTGAGGATGGCAGGCCGCGGTCAGCTTTGCAACTACACCCCAGTAGGTACAGAGCTCTTTGTAGATTCCTGATATGAACTGCGGACCTCAGTCAGATAAAATTTAGTCTGGAATCCCGAATCTGGTGAAGACCTCCCTTCGCAGAATTAGAGCAATGTCGGATGCAGTGGCTTTGCGGAGTGGAAACAACTCCACCCAGTGTCTATTGTAGTCCACTACCACCAATAAAATTTCATTCCGGGTTTCCTGGCTGGGAGGAAAAAGTCCCTTGAGGTCAATTCCCAGCATTTCATTGGGATGGTTCACCACAGTCTGCTGCAGTTTCCCGGGCAGGTCTGCCAATGTCTGGTTTGTATTTCTGGCAGACTTCACACTACTTTCAACCCACATGCCAGGCCAGTAAGCCACCTCTTGTAATCTTCGGTAAGTCTTAAAAAACTCCAAGATGGCCACTCATGAGGTTGGCATGATAAGCTTGGATCATCTGGTCACTCAATGTAGAGGGGATGACGCAATAATGGGTGCTGTGTGTTCCATCTCCTCTGGAGTTTTTTGATACACTTTAAACTGAATTATGTTTATTGAAGCGACTCTTCAAGTCTTCAGACAGACTCTTGTGGATCGCTATGAGGACGGAATCCTTCTGCTGTGCTATCCACACACTCTCGTCACTTAGCAGTGGTGTAAGTGCTGCACAATGGAGGACAAACATTGGCAGTCTCTGTAATCCGAAAGAGCATCTGGGTCATCATTCAATTTTCCTTTCTGATACACAATGATGAAGTCAAACTTCTGCAGTCTGAAAGACCAGCGAATAAGATTGCTGTTGGTCTTGCCTGATGCCAGAATACACTGCAGAGCAGCGTGGTCTGTGACAATGGTGAAGACCTCTGCCTCAAAGTAGTTGCTCCATTTCTCCAAAGCCCAGACCACAGCGAGGGACTCCTTTCAGTTGTTGAATAATTCCTCTCGG
Source organism: Oncorhynchus masou masou (assembly GCF_036934945.1). Classification (NCBI taxonomy): domain Eukaryota; kingdom Metazoa; phylum Chordata; class Actinopteri; order Salmoniformes; family Salmonidae; genus Oncorhynchus; species Oncorhynchus masou. The sequence goes on from NW_027006282.1 coordinate 2,139, forward strand.
CTGAATTAAGGGTGATTTGCATAGGCAAGAACTTCTTCTGTTCCATATCTTGTTTGTTGAGCAAAGACTGCTCAAGTCCCGTTTGACTTGCATACATGTACACAATGAAATGAGAATGGGAAAAGTAGTTTGATAGGGAAGAGTTTCCAGAGGAGGCATGACAGTGGAAAGGGTTATTGGGGAAATGGGTTCTGTTTAACAGTATCTTCAAAGGGGTTTTGTAGTGCTACCTGTTCCTATTCCCCTTAATGGCAGAGCCAGTGGCAGAGTGTATATCCTGAGGAGGTGAAGAGGATTTGTATTTGTCCAGAAGGGAAAGCACTGCATTACCTCCTGGCAGCTCCTCCAATTGAAGGTCTGTGGCCTTCTGTGCTTTTTCCATCTCATTAGAGGTCTCTTTTTGAGTCTGTTCAATCAAAAATCATAGTTCCCCTGTGAGAGAGTTCTTCATGACCTCCATAACTTCTTTCAGATAAGACACTCCCTTCACAACAGAGGCAGACTCCTCTGCTCTCTGTTTTTGTTCTTCCTCAAGATAGGTTATGACTAGATGATGGTTAGTTTCCATTAGTGTTTTGAAACGTTGCATTTTTTTCTTGAATACCCTGCTTTAGAGAATCTTGTAAATATTTGTCTCTGAACCGTTTGTTGTTGGTTTTCCTCCATTTGACGGGGAGGTGAGCCAACCTCAACTGCACATCTTTCTGATGAGCCTCCACACTTTCACTGTCAAACTATGGTTGGTGTGTGTCCATTGATTTGTCCAATGATCACATAGACACCTCTCCCAGTCTCTTTGGATGAGGTAACAGGAAGAGGTTGAAGTGAGGGTAATGGTGGAGATGTTATAGGAGAACCAGAAGCCTGGAGATTAGGGTTAGTGCTATCCAACTCCATTAGTCCATCGAGTCCTTCCACAATGAAAGAATCCCAAACATGATTACCATCAGGTGTGTCCACATTGACACAGTATGGGGTTCCAACAAAAGACATGATTCAACTTTGTGTGGATGGTGTCATGGGGGCTTCTCTTCAGGTCCCTGTTCAGGCACCAATTCTGTAACTGTATTGTT
>NW_027006283.1:0-3209 GCF_036934945.1 Oncorhynchus masou masou
CCATAGAGTTATAGCCTTGTGATTGGTTTAAACCTTAGGGAGCCATAGAGTTATAGCCTTGTGATTGGTTTAAACCTTAGGGAGCCATAGAGTTATAGCCTTGTGATTGGTTTAAGCCTTAGGGAGCCATGAGTTCCTTGTGATTGGTTTAAACCTTAGGAGCCATAGGAGTTATAGTTCTTGTGATTGGTTTAAACCTTAGGAGCCATAGAGTTATAGCCTGTGATTGGTTTAAACCCTAAGGGAGCCATAGAGTTATAGCCTTGTGATTGGTTTAAACCTTAGGGAGCCATAGAGTTATAGCCTTGTGATTGGTTTAAACCTTAGGGGGCCATAGAGTTATAGCCTTGTGATTGGTTTGAACCTTAGGGAGCCATAGAGTTATAGCCTTGTGATTGGTTTAAACCTTAGGGAGCCATAGATTTATAGCCTTGTGATTGGTTTAAACCTTAGGGAGTTATAGCCTTGTGATTGGTTTAAACCTTAGTGAGTTATAGCCTTGTGATTGGTTTAAACCTTAGAGAGTTATAGCCTTGTGATTGGTTTGAACACGACTGTTCGAGCAGGAATCAGTGTGTTTAGTTAAATGTGGTGTCCTGGTATCAACAGGGCTTCTGATCAAGCATCAATGCAGTCTTTACTGGGAAGTCTGGTTGCTAGGGAACTGCACTGGTGTTACTGTCAGGGAAATAGGAACAGGGAAATAAGAACTCGACAGCAGTTCACAAGAACAGGACCTCTTGATCATAATGAATGAACACACACACACACACACACACACACACACACACACACACACACACACACACACACACACACACACACACACACACACACACACACACACACACACACACACACACACACACACACACACACACACAGGGCATTTAGAACTTTCCGTTGTGTTTAGAGGTCAATGTGTGATATTTATTTACCCAGAACCAGTGGCCTTGTGGGTAACGCGTTTCCTGCCCTGGAGATTGGACGGTTTAGGAGACTCTCTGACTCCTCATAGGAAGTCATGAAACCAGGATGATCAGAAGACCCTTAAAGTGGCAATCTGTCATTTGATATATCTGTTTAAATTAAAAATAAAATTTGAAAAAAGATATATATATACCTATTTACTTATAAATGCCTCATGAGCTTAGTTGTCACACCCTGACCATAGTTTGCTTTGTATGTTTATAGGCCCAATCAGAACCCAACGTTTAATTTAGTTCAACTCTTCAGGCCCAATCAGAACCCAACGTTTAATTTAGTTCAACTCTCAGGCCCTATCAGAACCCAACGTTTAATTTAGTTCAACTCTCAGGCCCTATCAGAACCCAACGTTTAATTTAGTTCAACTCTTCACGCCCTATCGGAACCCAACGTTTAATTTAGTTCAACTCTTCACGCCCTATCAGAACCCAACGTTTAATTTAGTTAAACTCTTCACGCCCTATCGGAACCCAACGTTTAATTTAGTTAAAATCTTCACGCCCTATCAGAACCCAACGTTTAATTTAGTTCAACTCTCAGGCCCTATCAGAACCCAACGTTTAATTTAGTTCAACTCTTCACGCCCTATCGGAACCCAACGTTTAATTTAGTTCAACTCTTCACGCCCTATCGGAACCCAACGTTTAATTTAGTTCAACTCTCAGGCCCTATCAGAACCCAACGTTTAATTTAGTTCAACTCTCACGCCCTATCAGAACCCAACGTTTAATTTAGTTCAACTCTCAGGCCCTATCAGAACCCAACGTTTAATTTAGTTCAACTCTTCACGCCCTATCAGAACCCAACGTTTAATTTAGTTCAACTCTCAGGCCCTATCAGAACCCAACGTTTAATTTAGTTCAACTCTTCACGCCCTATCAGAACCCAACGTTATGTTTAAAACTATACCTTTGATTAGCAAAATAAAAGCAATCTAATTAGCATGATCAAATCTGTCTGTTTCAGCTTAAAAAATATATATATATATTTTTTGCTTCCATGGGCTGCGTCTCAACTTAAACACTTAAATCCACCGATGGCGTGCTACCAACATGCTCTCACAGTCTCCTGGCAGAGCTACCAACATGCTCTCACAGTCTCAGGGCAGAGCTACCAACATGCTCTCACAGTCCCCTGGCAGAGATACCAACATGCTCTCACAGTCTGAGGGCAGAGCTACCAACATGCTCTCACAGTCTCAGAGCAGAGATACCAACATGCTCTCACAGTCTCCTGGCAGAGATACCAACATGCTCTCACAGTCTCAGGGCAGAGAGCTACCAACATGCTCTCACAGTCTCCTGGCAGAGAGATACCAACATGCTCTCACAGTCTCCTGGCAGAGAGCTACCAACATGCTCTCACAGTCTCCTGGCAGAGATACCAACATGCTCTCACAGTCTCCTGGCAGAGAGCTACCAACATGCTCTCACAGTCTCAGGGCAGAGAGCTACCAACATGCTCTCACAGTCTCCTGGCAGAGATACCAACACGCTCTCACAGTCTCCTGGCAGAGATACCAACATGCTCTCACAGTCTCAGGGCAGAGATACCAACATGCTCTCACAGTCTCAGGGCAGAGATACCAACATGCTCTCACCGTCTCAGGGCAGAGATACCAACATGCTCTCACAGTCTCCTGGCAGAGATACCAACATGCTCTCACCGTCTCAGGGCAGAGATACCAACATGCTCTCACCGTCTCAGGGCAGAGATACCAACATGCTCTCACCGTCTCAGAGCAGAGATACCAACACGCTCTCACAGTCTCCTGGCAGAAATACCAACATGCTCTCACAGTCTCCTGGCATTAATAACTCTGAATGGTTAAGGTTAGACATTAACTCTGAATGGTTAAGGTTAGACATTAACTCTGAATGGTTAAGGTTAGACATTACCTCTGAATGGTTAAGGTTAGGCATTAAGGTTAGACATTAACTCTGAATGGTTAAGGTTAGACATTAACTCTGAATGGTTAAGGTTAGACATTAACTCTGAATGGTTAAGGTTAGACATTAACTCTGAATGGTTAAGGTTAGACATTAACTCTGAATGGTTAAGGTTAGACATTAACTCTGAATGGTTAAGGTTAGACATTAACTCTGAATGGTTAAGGTTAGACATTAAGGTTAGACATTAACTCTGAATGGTTAAGGTTAGACATTAACTCTGAATGGTTAAGGTTAGACATTAAGGTTAGACTGGGTTACTGGGTTGATGGT
>NW_027006284.1:0-3209 GCF_036934945.1 Oncorhynchus masou masou
TTTCCCTGTGTCTATCTCTTTTTCCATGTGTCCATCTCTCATTCACTGTGTCTATCTATCATTCCCTGTGTAAATCTCTCATTCCCTGTGTCTATCTCTTTTTCCCTGTGTTCATCTCTCATTCCCTGTGTCTATCTCTTTTTCCCTGTGTCTATCTCTCATTCCCTGTGTCTATCTCTCATTCCCTGTGTCTATCTCTTTTTCCCTGTGTCTATCTCTCATTCCCTGTGTCTATCTCTCATTCCCTGTGTCTATCTCTCATTCCCTGTGTCTATCTCTCATTCACTGTGTCTATCTCTTTTTCCCTGTGTCTATCTCTCATTCCCTGTGTCTATCTCTCATTCCCTGTGTCTATCTCTTTTTCCCTGTGTCTATCTCTTTTTCCTTGTGTCTATCTCTCAGTCCCTGTGTCTATCTCTCATTCACTGTGTCTATCTCTCATTCCCTGTGTTTATCTCTTTTTCCCTGTGTCCATCTCTCTTTCCCTGTGTCCATCTCTTTTTCCCTGTGTCCATCTCTTTTTCCCTGTGTTCATCTCTCATTCCCTGTGTCTATCTCTTTTTCCCTGTGTCCATCTCTCATTCCCTGTGTCTATCTCTTTTTCCCTGTGTCTATCTCTTTTTCCCTGTGTCTATCTCTCATTCCCTGTGTCTATCTCTCATTCCCTGTGTCTATCTCTCATTCCCTGTGTCTATCTCTCATTCCCTGTGTCTATCTCTCATTCCCTGTGTTTATCTAATTTTCCCTGTGTCCATCTCTCTTTCCCTGTGTCCATCTCTTTTTCCCTGTGTCCATCTCTTTTTCCCTGTGTTCATCTCTCATTCCCTGTGTCCATCTCTCTTTCACTGTGTCCATCTCTTTTTCCCTGTGTCCATCTCTTTTTCCCTGTGTCCATCTCTTTTTCCCTGTGTCCATCTCTCTTTCCCTTTGTCCATCTCTTTTTCACTGTGTTCATCTCTTTTTCCCTGTGTCCATCTCTTTTTCCCTGTGTCCATCTCTTTTTCCCTGTGTCCATCTCTCATTCCCTGTGTCCATCTCTCATTCCCTGTCTATCTCTTTTTCCCTGTGTTCATCTCTCTTTCCCTGTGTCCATCACTCATTCCCTGTGTCTATCTCTTTTTCCCTGTGTTCATCTCTCTTTCCCTGTGTCCATCTCTCATTCCCTGTGTCTATCTCTTTTTCCCTGTGTCTATCTCTCATTCCCTGTGTCCATCTCTCATTCCCTGTCTATCTCTTTTTCCCTGTGTTCATCTCTCTTTCCCTGTGTCTATCTATTTTTCCCTGTGTCTATCTCTCATTCCCTGTGTCTATCTCTCATTCCCTGTGTCTATCTCTCATTCCCTGTGTCTATCTCTTTTTCCCTGTGTCCATCTCTCATTCCCTGTGTCTATCGCTTTTTCCCTGTGTCCATCTCTCATTCCCTGTGTTCATCTCTCTTTCCCTGTGTCCATCTCTCATTCCCTGTGTCCATCTCTCATTCCCTGTGTCTATCTCTCATTCCCTGTGTCCATCTCTCATTCCCTGTCTATCTCTCTTTCCCTGTGTCCATCTCTCTTTACCCAGTGTCCATCTCTGGTTCCCTGTGTCTATCTCTTTTTCCCTGTGTTCATCTCTCTTTCCTGTGTCCATCTATCTTTCCCTGTGTTCACTCTCTTTCCCTGTGTCCATCTCTTTTTCCCTGTGTCCATCTCTTTTTCCCTGTGTCCATCTCTTTTTCCCTGTGTCCATCTCTTTTTCCCTGTGTCCATCTATCTTTCCCTGTGTTCATCTCTCTTTCCCTGTGTTCATCTCTTTCCCTGTGTCCATCTCTCTTTCACTGTGTCCATCTCTTTTTCCCTGTGTCCATCTCTTTTTCCCTGTGTTCATCTCTCATTCCCTGTGTCTATCTCTTTTCCCTGTGTCCATCTCATTCCCTGTGTCTATCTCTTTTCCCTGTGTCTATCTCTCATTCCCTGTGTCTATCTCTCATTCCCTGTGTCTATCTCTCATTCCCTGTGTCTATCTCTCATTCCCTGTGTCTATCTCTCTATTCCCTGTGTTTATCTAATTTTCCCTGTGTCCATCTCTCTTTCCCTGTGTCCATCTCTTTTTCCCTGTGTCCATCTCTCTTTCCCTGTGTTCATCTCTATTCCCTGTGTCCATCTCTCTTTCACTGTGTCCATCTCTTTTCCCTGTGTCCATCTCTTTTCCCTGTGTCCATCTCTTTTTCCCTGTGTCCATCTCTCTTTCCCTTTGTCCATCTCTTTTTCACTGTGTTCATATCTTTTTCCCTGTGTCCATCTCTTTTTCCCTGTGTCCATCTCTTTTTCCATGTGTCCATCTCTCATTCCCTGTGTCCATCTCTCATTCCCTGTCTATCTCTTTTTCCCTGTGTTCATCTCTCTTTCCCTGTGTCCATCACTCATTCCCTGTGTCTATCTCTTTTTCCCTGTGTTCATCTCTCTTTCCCTGTGTCCATCTCTCTTTCCCTGTGTCTATCTCTCATTCCCTGTGTCCATCTCTCATTCCCTGTCTATCTCTTTTCCCTGTGTTCATCTCTCTTTCCCTGTGTCCATCTCTCATTCCCTGTGTCTATCTCTTTTTCCCTGTGTTCATCTCTCATTCCCTGTGTCCATCTCTCATTCCCTGTGTCCATCTCTTTTTCCCTGTGTTCATCTCTCTTTCCCTGTGTCTATCTATTTTTCCCTGTGTATATCTCTCATTCCCTGTGTCTATCTCTCATTCCCTGTGTCTATCTCTCATTCCCTGTGTCTATCTCTTTTTCCCTGTGTCCATCTCTCATTCCCTGTGTCTATCGCTTTTTCCCTGTGTCCATCTCTCATTCCCTGTGTTCATCTCTCTTTCCCTGTGTCCATCTCTCATTCCCTGTGTCCATCTCTCATTCCCTGTGTCTATCTCTCATTCCCTGTGTCCATCTCTCATTCCCTGTCTATCTCTTTTTCCCTGTGTTCATCTCTCTTTCCCTGTGTCCATCTCTCATTCCCTGTGTCCATCTCTTTTTCCCTGTGTTCATCTCTCTTTCCTGTGTCTATCTCTTTTTCCCAGTGTCTATCTCTCATTCCCTGTGTCTATCTCTCTTTCCCTGTGTCCATCTCTCATTTCCCTGTGTCTATCTCTTTTTCCCTGTGTTCATCTCTCATTCCCTGTGTCTATCTCTCTTTCCCTGTGTTCATCCCTCTTTCCCTGTGTTCATCTCTCTTTCCTGTGTC
>NW_027006285.1:0-3209 GCF_036934945.1 Oncorhynchus masou masou
AGGGAGTATGGCTTTACTACTGGCCTATTCTCTCTGAGAAGGGAGTATGGCTTTACTACTGGCCTATTCTCTCTGAGTAGGGAGTCTGGCTTTACTACTGGCCTATTCTCTCTGAGTAGGGAGTATGGCTTTACTACTGGCCTATTCTCTCTGAGTAGGGAGTATGGCTTTACTACTGGCCTATTCTCTCTGAGTAGGGAGTATGGTTTACTACTGGCCTATTCTCTCTGAGTAGGGAGTATGGCTTTACTACTGGCCTATTCTCTCTGAGTAGGGAGTATGGCTTTACTACTGGCCTATTCTCTCTGAGTAGGGAGTATGGCTTTACTACTGGCCTATTCTCTCTGAGTAGGAGTATGGCTTTACTACTGGCCTATTCTCTCTGAGTAGGGAGTATGGCTTTACTACTGGCCTATTCTCTCTGAGTAGGGAGTATGGCTTTACTACTGGCCTATTCTCTGAGTAGGGAGTATGGTTTACTACTGGCCTATTCTCTCTGAGTAGGGAGTATGGCTTTACTACTGGCCTATTCTCTCTGAGTAGGGAGTATGGCTTTACTACTGGCCTATTCTCTCTGAGTAGGGAGTATGGCTTTACTACTGGCCTATTCTCTCTGAGTAAGGAGTATGGTTTACTACTGGCCTATTCTCTCTGAGTAGGGAGTATGGCTTTACTACTGGCCTATTCTCTCTGAGTAGGGAGTATGGTTTACTACTGGCCTATTCTCTCTGAGTAGGAGTATGGCTTTACTACTGGCCTATTCTCTCTGAGTAGGGAGTATGGTTTACTACTGGCCTATTCTCTCTGAGTAGGGAGTATGGCTTTACTACTGGCCTATTCTCTCTGAGTAGGGAGTATGGCTTTACTACTGGCCTATTCTCTCTGAGTAGGGAGTATGGCTTTACTACTGGCCTATTCTCTCTGAGTAGGGAGTATGGCTTTACTACTGGCCTATTCTCTCTGAGTAGGGAGTATGGCTTTACTACTGGCCTATTCTCTCTGAGTAGGGAGTATGGCTTTACTACTGGCCTATTCTCTCTGAGTAGGGAGTATGGCTTTACTACTGGCCTATTCTCTCTGAGTAGGGAGTATGGCTTTACTACTGGCCTATTCTCTCTGAGTAGGGAGTATGGCTTTACTACTGGCCTATTCTCTCTGAGTAGGGAGTATGGCTTTACTACTGGCCTATTCTCTCTGAGTAGGGAGTATGGTTTATACTGGCCTATTCTCTCTGAGTAGGGAGTATAGTTTACTACTGGCCTATTCTCTCTGAGTAGGGAGTATGGTTTACTACTGGCCTATTCTCTCTGAGTAGGGAGTATGGTTTACTACTGGCCTATTCTCTCTGAGTAGGGAGTATGGCTTTACTACTGGCCTATTCTCTCTGAGTAGGGAGTATGGCTTTACTACTGGCCTATTCTCTCTGAGTAGGGAGTATGGCTTTACTACTGGCCTATTCTCTCTGAGTAGGGAGTATGGCTTTACTACTGGCCTATTCTCTCTGAGTAGGGAGTATGGCTTTACTACTGGCCTATTCTCTCTGAGTAGGGAGTATGGCTTTACTACTGGCCTATTCTCTCTGAGTAGGGAGTATGGCTTTACTACTGGCCTATTCTCTCTGAGTAGGGAGTATGGTTTACTACTGGCCTATTCTCTCTGAGTAGGGAGTATGGTTTACTACTGGCCTATTCTCTCTGAGTAGGGAGTATGGTTTACTACTGGCCTATTCTCTCTGAGTAGGGAGTATGGCTTTACTACTGGCCTATTCTCTCTGAGTAGGGAGTATGGCTTTACTACTGGCCTATTCTCTCTGAGTAGGGAGTATGGCTTTACTACTGGCCTATTCTCTCTGAGTAGGGAGTATGGCTTTACTACTGGCCTATTCTCTCTGAGTAGGGAGTATGGCTTTACTACTGGCCTATTCTCTCTGAGTAGGGAGTATGGCTTTACTACTGGCCTATTCTCTCTGAGTAGGGAGTATGGTTTATACTGGCCTATTCTCTCTGAGTAGGGAGTATGGTTTACTACTGGCCTATTCTCTCTGAGTAGGGAGTATGGCTTTACTACTGGCCTATTCTCTCTGAGTAGGGAGTATGGTTTACTACTGGCCTATTCTCTCTGAGTAGGGAGTATGGCTTTACTACTGGCCTATTCTCTCTGAGTAGGGAGTATGGCTTTACTACTGGCCTATTCTCTCTGAGTAGGGAGTATGGCTTTACTACTGGCCTATTCTCTCTGAGTAAGGAGTATGGCTTTACTACTGGCCTATTCTCTCTGAGTAGGGAGTATGGCTTTACTACTGGCCTATTCTCTCTGAGTAGGGAGTATGGCTTTACTACTGGCCTATTCTCTCTGAGTAGGGAGTATGGCTTTACTACTGGCCTATTCTCTCTGAGTAGGGAGTATGGCTTTACTACTGGCCTATTCTCTCTGAGTAGGGAGTATGGCTTTACTACTGGCCTATTCTCTCTGAGTAGGGAGTATGGCTTTACTACTGGCCTATTCTCTCTGAGTAGGGAGTATGGCTTTACTACTGGCCTATTCTCTCTGAGTAGGGAGTATGGTTTACTACTGGCCTATTCTCTCTGAGTAGGGAGTATGGTTTACTACTGGCCTATTCTCTCTGAGTAGGGAGTATGGTTTACTACTGGCCTATTCTCTCTGAGTAGGGAGTATGGTTTACTACTGGCCTATTCTCTCTGAGTAGGGAGTATGGTTTACTACTGGCCTATTCTCTCTGAGTAGGGAGTATGGCTTTACTACTGGCCTATTCTCTCTGAGTAGGGAGTATGGCTTTACTACTGGCCTATTCTCTCTGAGTAGGGAGTATGGCTTTACTACTGGCCTATTCTCTCTGAGTAGGGAGTATGGCTTTACTACTGGCCTATTCTCTCTGAGTAGGGAGTATGGCTTTACTACTGGCCTATTCTCTCTGAGTAGGGAGTATGGCTTTACTACTGGCCTATTCTCTCTGAGTAGGGAGTATGGCTTTACTACTGGCCTATTCTCTCTGAGTAGGGAGTATGGCTTTACTACTGGCCTATTCTCTCTGAGTAGGGAGTATGGTTTACTACTGGCCTATTCTCTCTGAGAAGGGAGTATGGCTTTACTACTGGCCTATTCTCTCTGAGTAGGGAGTATGGCTTTACTACTGGCCTATTCTCTCTGAGTAGGGAGTATGGCTTTACTACTGGCCTATTCTCTCTGAG
>NW_027006286.1:0-3208 GCF_036934945.1 Oncorhynchus masou masou
GGGGGAGAGATATGCAGAAGGAGAGAGGGGAGAGATATGCAGAAGGAGAGAGGGGAGAGATGTGCAGAAGGAGAGAGGGTGAGATATGCAGAAGGAGAGAGAGTGAGAGATATGCAGAAGGAGAGAGGGGGAGAGATATGCAGAAGGAGAGAGGGAGAGATATGCAGAAGGAGAGAGGGTGAGAGATATGCAGAAGGAGAGAGGGTGAGATATGCAGAAGGAGAGAGAGTGAGAGATATGCAGAAGGAGAGAGGGTGAGAGATATGCAGAAGGAGAGAGGGTGAGAGATATGCAGAAGGAGAGAGAGAGTGAGAGATATGCAGAAGGAGAGAGGGGAGAGATATGCAGAAGGAGAGAGGGGGAGAGATATGCAGAAGGAGAGAGGGTGAGAGATATGCAGAAGGAGAGAGAGTGAGAGATATGCAGAAGGAGAGAGGGGAGAGATATGCAGAAGGAGAGAGGGAGAGATATGCAGAAGGAGAGAGAGGGTGAGAGATATGCAGAAGGAGAGAGTGGGAGAGATATGCAGAAGGAGAGAGGGGAGAGATATGCAGAAGGAGAGAGGGTGAGAGATATGCAGAAGGAGAGAGGGGAGAGATATGCAGAAGGAGAGAGAGGGAGAGATATGCAGAAGGAGAGAGGGAGAGATATGCAGAAGGAGAGATGGGAGAGATATGCAGAAGGAGAGAGAGAGTGAGAGATATGCAGAAGGAGAGAGGGGAGAGATATGCAGAAGGAGAGAGGGTGAGAGATATGCAGAATGAGAGATGGGAGAGATATGCAGAAGGAGAGAGGGAGAGATATGCAGAAGGGAGAGGAGGATATGCAGAAGGAGAGAGGTGAGAGATATGCAGAAGGAGAGAGGGTGAGAGATATGCAGAAGGAGAGAGGGTGAGAGATATGCAGAAGGAGAGAGGGAGAGATATGCAGAAGGAGAGAGGGTGAGAGATATGCAGAAGGAGAGAGAGGTGAGAGATATGCAGAAGGAGAGAGGGAGAGATATGCAGAAGGAGAGAGGGTGAGAGATATGCAGAAGGAGAGAGGGGGAGAGATATGCAGAAGGAGAGATGGGAGAGATATGCAGAATGAGAGAGGGGAGAGATATGCAGAAGGAGAGAGGGGAGAGATATGCAGAAGGAGAGAGAGTGAGAGATATGCAGAATGAGAGAGGGGAGAGATATGCAGAAGGAGAGAGGGGAGAGATATGCAGAAGGAGAGAGGGGAGAGATATGCAGAAGGAGAGAGTGGGAGAGATATGCAGAAGGAGAGAGGGGAGAGATATGCAGAAGGAGAGAGAGGGGAGAGATATGCAGAAGGAGAGAGGGGAGAGATATGCAGAAGGAGAGAGGGTAGAGATATGCAGAAGGAGAGAGGGAGAGATATGCAGAAGGAGAGGGGAAGATATGCAGAAGGAGAGAGGGGAGAGATATGCAGAAGGAGAGAGGGGAGAGATATGCAGAAGGAGAGAGGGGAGAGATATGCAGAAGGAGAGAGAGGGAGAGATATGCAGAAGGAGAGAGGGGAGAGATATGCAGAAGGAGAGAGGGTGAGAGATATGCAGAAGGAGAGAGGGTGAGAGATATGCAGAAGGAGAGAGGGGAGAGATATGCAGAAGGAGAGAGGGTGAGAGATATGCAGAAGGAGAGAGGGTGAGATATGCAGAAGGAGAGAGAGTGAGAGATATGCAGAAGAGAGAGATGGGAGAGATATGCAGAAGGAGAGAGGGGAGAGATATGCAGAAGGAGAGAGGGGGAGAGATATGCAGAATGAGAGATGGGAGAGATATGCAGAAGGAGAGAGGGTGAGAGATATGCAGAATGAGAGATGGGAGAGATATGCAGAAGGAGAGAGGGTGAGAGATATGCAGAAGGAGAGAGGGGAGAGATATGCAGAAGGAGAGAGGGGAGAGATGTGCAGAAGGAGAGAGGGTGAGATATGCAGAAGGAGAGAGAGTGAGAGATATGCAGAAGGAGAGGAGAGATATGCAGAAGGAGAGAGGGGAGAGATATGCAGAAGGAGAGAGGGGGAGAGATATGCAGAAGGAGAGATGGGAGAGATATGCAGAAGGAGAGAGGGGAGATATGCAGAAGGAGAGAGGGGAGAGATATGCAGAAGGAGAGAGGGTGAGAGATATGCAGAAGGAGAGAGAGGGAGAGATATGCAGAAGGAGAGAGGGAGAGATGTGCAGAAGGAGAGAGGGTGAGAGATATGCAGAAGGAGAGAGTGAGAGATATGCAGAAGGAGAGATGGGAGAGATATGCAGAAGGGAGAGAGAGTGAGAGATAGCAGAAGGAGAGAGGGGAGAGATATGCAGAAGGAGAGAGGGGAGAGATATGCAGAAGGAGAGAGGGGAGAGATATGCAGAAGGAGAGAGGGTGAGAGATATGCAGAAGGAGAGAGGGTGAGAGATATGCAGAAGGAGAGATGGGAGAGATATGCAGAAGGAGAGAGGGGAGAGATGTGCAGAAGGAGAGAGGGTGAGAGATATGCAGAAGGAGAGAGAGAGTGAGAGATATGCAGAAGGAGAGATGGGAGAGATATGCAGAAGGAGAGAGGGGAGAGATGTGCAGAAGGAGAGAGGGTGAGAGATATGCAGAAGGAGAGAGTGAGAGATATGCAGAAGGAGAGAGGGAAGAGATATGCAGAAGAGAGAGGGTGAGAGATATGCAGAAGGAGAGAGGGTGAGAGATATGCAGAAGGAGAGATGGGAGAGATATGCAGAAGGAGAGAGGGTGAGAGATATGCAGAAGGAGAGAGGGTGAGAGATATGCAGAAGAGAGGAGATGAGCAAGAGACGAGGGGAGAGATATGCAGAAGGAGAGAGGGGGGAGAGATATGCAGAAGAGAGAGAGGGAGAGATATGCAGGAAGGAGAGAGGGAGAGATGTGCAGAGAGAGAGGGTGAGAGATATGCAGAAGAGAGAGAGAGAGAGATAGAGAAGAGAGATGGGAGAGATATGCAGAAGGAGAGAGAGAGTGAGAGATGTGCAGAAGGAGAGATGGTGAGAGATATGCAGAATTAGAGATGGGAGAGATATGCAGAAGGAGAGAGGGGAGGTGTGCAGAAGGAGAGAGGGTGAGAGATATGCAGAAGGAGAGAGAGAGTGAGAGATATGCAGAAGGAGAGAGGGGAGAGATGTGCAGAAGGAGAGAGGGTGAGAGATGTGCAAGAAGGAGAGAGAGAGTGAGAGATATGCAGAAGGAGAGAT
>NW_027006287.1:0-117500 GCF_036934945.1 Oncorhynchus masou masou
GTAGGATATATTATATTTGTGAGTAGGATATATTATAGTTCACTGTGAGTAGGATATATTATAGTTCACTGTGAGTAGGATATATTATAGTTCACTGTGAGTAGGATATATTATAGTTCACTGTGAGTAGGATATATTATAGTTGTGAGTAGGATATATTATAGTTGTGAGTAGGATATATTATAGTTCACTGTGAGTAGGATATATTATAGTTCACTGTGAGTAGGATATATTATAGTTCACTGTGAGTAGGATATATTATAGTTGTGAGTAGGATATATTATAGTTGTGAGTAGGATATATTATAGTTCACTGTGAGTAGGATACATTATAGTTCACTGTGAGTAGGATATATTATAGTTCACTGTGAGTAGGATATATTATAGTTCACTGTGAGTAGGATATATTATAGTTGTGAGTAGGATATATTATAGTTGTGAGTAGAATATATTATAGTTCACTGTGAGTCGGATATATTATAGTTGTGAGTAGGATATATTATAGTTGTGAGTAGGATATATTATAGTTGTGAGTAGAATATATTATAGTTGTGAGTAGGATATATTATAGTTGTGAGTAGGATATATTATAGTTCACTGTGAGTAGGATATATTATAGTTGTGAGTAGGATATATTATAGTTCACTGTGAGTAGGATATATTATAGTTGTGAGTAGGATACATTATAGTTCACTGTGAGTAGATATATTATAGTTCACTGTGAGTAGGATATATTATAGTTGTGAGTAGGATATATTATAGTTCACTGTGAGTAGGATATATTATAGTTGTGAGTAGGATACATTATAGTTCACTGTGAGTAGGATATATTATAGTTGTGAGTAGGATATATTATAGTTCACTGTGAGTAGGATATATTATAGTTGTGAGTAGGATACATTATAGTTCACTGTGAGTAGATATATTATAGTTCACTGTGAGTAGGATATATTATAGTTGTGAGTAGGATATATTATAGTTCACTGTGAGTAGGATATATTATAGTTCACTGTGAGTAGGATATATTATAGTTGTGAGTAGATATATTATAGTTGTGAGTAGGATACATTATAGTTCACTGTGAGTAGGATATATTATAGTTCACTGTGAGTAGGATATATTATAGTTCACTGTGAGTAGGATATATATTATAGTTCACTGTAGAGTAGGATATATTATAGTTCACTGTGAGTAGGATACATTATAGTTCACTGTGAGTAGGATACATTATAGTTCACTGTGAGTAGGATATATTATAGTTCACTTATAGGATATATTATAGTTCACTGTGAGTAGGATATATTATAGTTGTGAGTAGGATATATTATAGTTCAATGAGTAGGATATATTTTAGTTGTGAGTAGGATATATTATAGTTGTGAGTAGGATATATTATAGTTGTGAGTAGGATATATTATAGTTCACTGTGAGTAGGATATATTATAGTTGTGAGTAGGATATATTATAGTTCACTGTGAGTAGGATATATTATAGTTGGTGGGATAGGATATATTATAGTTGTGAGTAGGATACATTATAGTTCAATGTGAGTTGATATATTATAGTTCACTGTGAGTAGGATATATTATAGTTCAATGAGTAGGATATATTATAGTTCACTGTGAGTAGGATATATTATAGTTCACTGTGAGTAGGATATATTATAGTTCACTTATAGGATATATTATAGTTGTGAGTAGGATATATTATAGTTGTGAGTTGGATACATTATAGTTCACTGTGAGTAGGATATATTATAGTTCACTGTGAGTAGGATATATTATAGTTCACTGTGAGTAGGATATATTATAGTTGTGAGTAGGATATATTATAGTTGTGAGTAGGATATATTATAGTTGTGCGTAGGATATATTATAGTTGTGAGTAGAATATATTATAGTTGTGAGTAGGATATACTATAGTTGTGAGTAGGATATATTATAGTTGTGAGTAGGATATATTATAGTTGTGCGTAGGATATATTATAGTTGTGAGTAGGATATATTATAGTTGTGAGTAGGATATATTATAGTTGTGAGTAGGATACATTATAGTTCACTGTGAGTAGGATACATTATAGTTGTGAGTATAATATATTATAGTTGTGAGTAGAATATATTATAGTTGTGAGTAGGATATATTATAGTTCACTGTGAGTAGGATATATTATAGTTGTGAGTATAATATATTATAGTTGTGAGTATAATATATTATAGTTGTGAGTAGGATATATTATAGTTCACTGTGAGTAGGATATATTATAGTTCACTGTGAGTAGGATATATTATAGTTGTGAGTAGAATATATTATAGTTGTGAGTAGAATATATTATAGTTGTGAGTAGGATATATTATAGTTCACTGAGCAGGATATATTATAGTTGTGAGTAGGATATATTATAGTTCACTGTGAGTAGATATATTATAGTTCACTGTGAGTAGGATATATTATATTTGGGGAGTAGGATATATTATAGTTGTGAGTAGGATATATTATAGTTCACTGTGAGTAGGATATATTATAGTTCACAGAGTAGGATATATTATAGTTCACTGTGAGTAGGATATATTATAGTTGTGAGTAGGATATATTATAGTTGTGAGTAGGATATATTATAGTTCACTGTGAGTAGGATATATTATAGTTCACTGTGAGTAGGATATATTATAGTTCACTGTGAGTAGGATATATTATAGTTCACTGTGAGTAGGATATATTATAGTTGTGAGTAGGATATATTATAGTTGTGAGTAGAATATATTATAGTTCACTGTGAGTCGGATATATTATAGTTGTGAGTAGGATATATTATAGTTGTAGTAGGATATATTATAGTTGTGTAGAATATATTATAGTTGTGAGTAGATATATTATAGTTGTGAGTAGGATATATTATAGTTCACTGTGAGTAGGATATATTATAGTTGTGAGTAGGATATATTATAGTTCACTGTGAGTAGGATATATTATAGTTGTGAGTAGGATACATTATAGTTCACTGTGAGTAGGATATATTATAGTTCATCAGAGTAGGATATATTATAGTTGTGAGTAGGATATATTATAGTTCACTGTGAGCAGGGATATATTATAGTTGTGAGTAGGATACATTATAGTCTTACTGTGAGTAGGATATATTATAGTTGTGAGTAGGATATATTATAGTTCACTGTGAGTAGGATATATTATAGTTGTGAGTAGGATACATTATAGTTCACTGTGAGTAGGATATATTATAGTTCACTGTGAGTAGGATATATTATAGTTGTGAGTAGGATATATTATAGTTCACTGTGAGTAGGATATATTATAGTTGTGAGTAGGATATATTATAGTTGTGAGTAGGATACATTATAGTTCACTGTGAGTAGGATATATTATAGTTCACTGTGAGTAGGATATATTATAGTTCACTGTGAGTAGGGATATATTATAGTTCACTGTGAGTAGGATATATTATAGTTCACTGTGAGTAGGATACATTATAGTTCACTGTGAGTAGGATATATTATAGTTCACTGTGAGTAGGATATATTATAGTTGTGAGTAGGATATATTATAGTTCACTATGAGTAGGATATATTTTAGTTGTGAGTAGGATATATTATAGTTGTGAGTAGGATACATTATAGTTCAATGTGAGTTGGATATATTATAGTTCACTGTGAGTAGGATATATTATAGTTCACTGTGAGTAGGATATATTATAGTTCACTGTGAGTAGGATATATTATAGTTCACTGTGAGTAGGATATATTATAGTTCACTGTGAGTAGGATATATTATAGTTGTGAGTAGGATATATTATAGTTGTGAGAGGATACATTATAGTTCAATGAGTAGGATATATTATAGTTCACTGTGAGTAGGATATATTATAGTTCACTGTGAGTAGGATATATTATAGTTGTGAGTAGGATATATTATA
This sequence comes from Oncorhynchus masou masou, assembly GCF_036934945.1. Lineage (NCBI taxonomy): Eukaryota > Metazoa > Chordata > Actinopteri > Salmoniformes > Salmonidae > Oncorhynchus > Oncorhynchus masou. The sequence goes on from NW_027006287.1 coordinate 3,928, forward strand.
GTTGTGAGTAGGATATATTATAGTTGTGCGTAGGATATATTATAGTTGTGAGTAGGATATATTATAGTTGTGAGTAGGATATATTATAGTTGTGAGTAGGATATATTATAGTTGTGAGTAGGATATATTATAGTTGTGAGTAGGATATATTATAGTTGTGAGTAGGATATATTATAGTTGTGAGTAGGATACATTATAGTTCACTGTGAGTAGGATACATTATAGTTCACTGTGAGTAGGATACATTATAGTTCACTGTGAGTAGGATATATTATAGTTGTGAGTAGGATACATTATAGTTCACTGTGAGTAGGATACATTATAGTTCACTGTGAGTAGGATACATTATAGTTCACTGTGAGTAGGATATATTATAGTTCACTGTGAGTAGGATATATTATAGTTCACTGTGAGTAGGATACATTATAGTTCACTGTGAGTAGGATATATTATAGTTGTGAGTAGGATACATTATAGTTCACTGTGAGTAGGATACATTATAGTTCACTGTGAGTAGGATACATTATAGTTCACTGTGAGTAGGATACATTATAGTTCACTGTGAGTAGGATACATTATAGTTGTGAGTAGGATACATTATAGTTCACTGTGAGTAGGATACATTATAGTTCACTGTGAGTAGGATATATTATAGTTGTGAGTAGGATACATTATAGTTCACTGTGAGTAGGATACATTATAGTTCACTGTGAGTAGGATACATTATAGTTCACTGTGAGTAGGATACATTATAGTTCACTGTGAGTAGGATACATTATAGTTCACTGTGAGTAGGATACATTATAGTTCACTGTGAGTAGGATATATTATAGTTCACTGTGAGTAGGATACATTATAGTTGTGAGTAGATATATTATAGTTCACTGTGAGTAGGATACATTATAGTTCACTGTGAGTAGGATACATTATAGTTCACTGTGAGTAGGATATATTATAGTTCACTGTGAGTAGGATACATTATAGTTCACTGTGAGTAGGATACATTATAGTTGTGTCATGTGTAGCGTTTGGACGGAGTCAGGTGCAGGACACAGAACCGAGTAAAAGACGTATTTTACTCAAAAAGAAACAACAAAATTTCCATGCAGGGGAAACACACCAGCTCACAGAAGTTTGACACTAAACAAAGAACAAACACGCACAAAAACATAATGAGAACCAGAGAACCAGATGTGTACAATTAAGACAAAACAAATGGAAAAAAGAAAGCGGATGGGTGGCAGCTAGAAAGCCAGTGACGACGACCACCGAACGTTGCCCGAACAAGGAGAGGTACCAACTGCAGAAGTCGTGACAAGTTCACTGTGAGTAGAATATATTATAGTTCACTGTAAGTCGGATATTGTAAGTGCTTTCTTCCGTCGAAGGAGAGGAGGACCAAAAATGCAGCGTGGTTCGAGTTCATGTTTTTAATAAGAAAACAAATATAAAATAACAAATGTGGCAAACCCGAAACAGTCCTATCTGGTGCAGAGAACATAAAGACAGGAAACAACCACCCACAAAACCCCAACACAAAACAGGTTACCTAAATATGGTTCCCAATCAGAGACAATGACAACACATGCCTCTGATTGAGAAGCATATCAGGCCAAACATAGAAATAGACAAACTAGACACACAACAGAGAATGCCCACCCAGCTCATGTCCTGACCAACACTAAAACAAGGAAAACACACAAGAACTATGGTCAGAATGTGACAGATATATTATAGTCAGATGTCAAATTATGCAGTAAGTTGATGAGTTCATGTAGATTTTCTAACCCTAGAAATGGTATCAGTGCGTTCCATTCAGTGCTGCAAAATCCACAAAATGGGACGGTGAGTTTCCTCTGGAGTTCACTGCATATTTACAGTGTAGGCTATATATCACACTGAAGGTCCTTGTTTAACGGTTATTAAGGTGACACCTGATGACTATCTTATCCCTTGATATCCATTGCCTTGGAATGTGTGCGTTTAAACAGCCAATGAATAAGGTTTAATTGGTCTAGGTCATTACCAGTAATGAACTATTAAAGGAATATAATTATATGTCAGTCCTGCTAGCTGTAAAATGAGCTGATGAATGAAGAAGAAAACCAGGCAGTATTTGATGTTTTGTCAGTGGATAGGCCTATTAGACAATATCTATAATGATTCATAGAAGGGGGTGTGGGAGATTTGTGCTTCTTAAAGAGCAATGCTCGTGGGTTCAAGGATCAAAGGGGTGACATGAACTGAGGATTACCTCTGCTCTCCTTCAGTACAGAATCATTAGAAAATAACCTAGATCTCTATGTTAGCTAGCTCTCTCTATGTTAACTAGCTGTCTCTATGTTAGCTAGCTCTCTATGTTAGCCAGATCTCTCTATGTTAGCTAGATCTCTATGTTAGCTAGATCTCTATGTTAGCTAGATCTCTCCATGTTAGCTAGATCTCTCTATGTTAACTAGCTGTCTCTATGTTAGCTAGATCTCTATGTTAGCTAGATCTCTCTATGTTAGCTAGCTCTCTCCATGTTAGCTAGATCTCTATGTTAGCTAGATCTCTCTATGTTAGCTAGATCTCTCCATGTTAGCTAGATCTCTATGTTAACTAGCTGTCTCTATGTTAGCTAGATCTCTCTATGTTAGCTAGATCTCTCCATGTTAGCTAGATCTCTCTATGTTAACTAGCTGTCTCTATGTTAGCTAGATCTCTCTATGTTAGCTAGATCTCTCTATGTTAGCTAGATCTCTCTATGTTACATTGTAACATTGTAACATTTTTGCATCAGTGATCTTCATGACCACAACAGTGGCTGACCACCAACAGCCAGTGTGTCCATTTGGAGGTCATTTGCCATGGTCAGAACAAGGTCAAGGGGTGGATAACCCCACGGTTCAGAGCTGTCTGAGGGACCAGGGAGATGGGGAGCCTCAGGGAGGGGGTAGAGAGGAACATTTGATGGGGCCTCTAGAGCAAATAGACCCTCATAATCCTGACCTTCCCTTTCACAGCAGAGTTGACCGTAACATGATGGTTAAGAACCGTGGTGGCTAGCCAAGCACGTCTGGATGGTGGCTCTAAAAGAGGGTAAACAACATCAACGCCGGCCTTGGATCCAGGCCCAGAGGCCACAGACCTGCTGGGGCAGCGCCAGGCCAGGCAGGAGTGACCGACAAGGTACTCTGGGACGGATGGTCAGAGACTGGTTTCTGAAGTCTCTGAAAGCCAGGTGATCAGGAGCCATGCTCCCACTGGGCAGATTACACTGCTTTGCTGTCCCATCTGCAAGGGGGTTGGGGTCAATGAAAACAGTCTGACTTCATGAAAACACTGCAGAACTCCTTGGGAATTAACCCTAACCTAGCAGCCCAAACAGAGAATTACAGGGGGCTTACATTGATATCCCCAGGGAGGGTGAAGACAAACAGCAAGTGGCCTGGTAGGCAGTGTCATAGGGGGGTCTGTATTATCTGTATGTTCTCCTCCTATGAACCTAATAGTAAAGATTATTTAACGTTACATGTTTTAATGATTTTTTTGACATTTTTTTAATGAAGAAAGCCAGTCCTGATTTTTGTATCTTATTGTCAAAGAAATCACTGAAAAAACAAGTATGTTCGATATGTTGATTCACTCCAAGTCCAGCATCCAAACACAGCCCTGTGGACTTGCACCACTATAAAACACCCTCAAAAAATGACATTCGATGATCGTCACTGGGTCTACACTGTTGTAGCCGGAATTAATTGATTCATCTTTTCCTCACAAAAAAAATATATATTTTTGTTTTTGTTGTTGTTGTGTTGAAATAAGATTTGGGACACCTGAAAAATGGGGCTGAGATACGGGACTGGTTCTGGGATGACAAGTGTAGAAACATTGAAACTTTATTATTAAGTCCATAACGTGGGTTGCTAGTTTAGTTTGGTACCTCTTTAAGGAATACCTAGATAGGATAAGTAATCCTTCTCACCCCCCCCCTTAAATGATTTAGATGCACTATTGTAAAGTGGCTGTTCCACTGGATGTCATAAGGTGAATTCACCAATTTGTAAGTCGCTCTGGATAAGAGCGTCTGCCAAACGACTTAAATGTAAATGATGTAAATGGTATAACCTTTTATTGGAGCATTTACAGCTGGTTAAATGGTTAAATTAGTTAAATTAATTAATGGTTAAATTAGTTCAATTAATTCATGGTTAAATAAGTTAAATTAATTAATGGTTAAATTAGTTAAATTAATTAATGGTTAAATTAGTATTATTTATAAGCTCCAAGTTTGACTTGGTTGCATTTAGGGGAACCCATGTGTTCCTCGTAATTCTCACTCTGTTGTTAGGTCTAGCTGGTCGACTACTCACCTGTCCCAGTATGTCAGTGAGAGATCTTCTCAACCAGAAATGAAGCTCAGATTCACCAGCTCTGCAAGCGCCATGTCAAAATAGGTTTGTTACTCATAAAATAAAGTATCCCAAAACTATCTGTCTACTTCTTCCATCTAGATAAAAATGTACATGCAACTAAAAATAAAATAAAATTGTTTTCGGCATTTTAACCTGTGTGGGGCAGTAATGAGTACTGAAGAGGCATTTGACCTGTGTGTGGGGCAGTAATGAGTACTGAAGAGGCATTTTGACCTGTGTGGGGCAGTAATGAGTACTGAAGAGGCATTTTAACCTGTGTGGGGCAGTAATGAGTACCGAAGAGGCATTTTGACCTGTGTGGGGCAGTAATGAGTACTGAAGAGGCATTTGACCTGTGTGGGGCAGTGATGTGTGTGGGGCAGGAATGAGTACTGAAGAGGCATTTTGACCTGTGTGTGGGGCAGTAATGTGTGTGGGGCAGTGATGAGTACCGAAGAGGCATTTTAACCTGTGTGTGGGGCAGTAATGAGTACCGAAGAGACATTTTGACCTGTGTGTGGGGCAGTAATGTGTGGGGCAGTGATGAGTACCGAAGAGGCATTTTGACATGTGTGTGGGGCAGTGATGAGTACCGAAGAGGCATTTTGACCTGTGTGGGGCAGTAATGTGTGGGGCAGTGATGAGTACCGAAGAGGCATTTTAACCTGTGTGTGGGGCAGTGATGAGTATTTAAGAGGCATTTTGACCTGTGTGTGGGGCAGTAATGTGTGTGGGGCAGTGATGAGTACCGAAGAGGCATTTTGACCTGTGTGTGGGGCAGTGATATGTGTGGGGCAGTGATGTGTGTGGGGCAGTGATGAGTACTGAAGAGGCATTTTGACCTGTGTGTGGGGCAGTGATGAGTACTGAAGAGGCATTTTGACCTGTGTGGGGCAGTGATGAGTACTGAAGAGGCATTTTGACCTGTGTGTGGGGCAGTAATGAGTACCGAAGAGGCATTTTGACCTGTGTGGGGCAGTGATGTGTGTGGGGCAGGAATGAGTACTGAAGAGGCATTTTGACCTGTGTGTGGGGCAGTAATGTGTGTGGGGCAGTGATGAGTACCGAAGAGGCATTTTAACCTGTGTGGGGCAGTAATGAGTACCGAAGAGACATTTTGACCTGTGTGGGGCAGTAATGTGTGGGGCAGTGATGAGTACCGAAGAGGCATTTTGACATGTGTGTGGGGCAGTGATGAGTACCGAAGAGGCATTTTGACCTGTGTGGGGCAGTAATGTGTGTGGGGCAGTGATGAGTACCGAAGAGGCATTTTAACCTGTGTGTGGGGCAGTGATGTGTGGGGCAGTGATGAGTACTGAAGAGGCATTTTGACCTGTGTGTGGGGCAGTAATGTGTGTGGGGCAGTGATGTGTGTGGGGCAGTGATGAGTACTGAAGAGGCATTTTGACCTGTGTGTGGGGCAGTGATGAGTACTGAAGAGGCATTTTGACCTGTGTGGGGCAGTGATGAGTACTGAAGAGGCATTTTGACCTGTGTGTGGGGCAGTAATGAGTACCGAAGAGGCATTTTGACCTGTGTGGGGCAGTGATGTGTGTGGGCAGGAATGAGTACTGAAGAGGCATTTTGACCTGTGTGTGGGGCAGTAATGTGTGTGGGGCAGTGATGAGTACCGAAGAGGCATTTTAACCTGTGTGGGGCAGTAATGTGTGTGGGGCAGTGATGAGTACCGAAGAGACATTTTGACCTGTGTGGGGCAGTAATGTGTGGGGCAGTGATGAGTACCGAAGAGGCATTTTAACCTGTGTGTGGGGCAGTGATGAGTACTGAAGAGGCATTTTGACCTGTGTGTGGGGCAGTAATGTGTGTGGGGCAGTGATGAGTACCGAAGAGGCATTTTGACCTGTGTGTGGGGCAGTGATGAGTACTGAAGAGGCATTTTGACCTGTGTGTGGGGCAGTGATGAGTACTGAAGAGGCATTTTGACCTGTGTGTGGGGCAGTGATGAGTACTGAAGAGGCATTTTGACCTGTGTGTGGGGCAGTAATGAGTACCGAAGAGGCATTTTGACCTGTGTGTGGGGCAGTAATGAGTACTGAAGAGGCATTTTGACCTGTGTGTGGGGCAGTAATGAGTACTGAAGAGGCATTTTGACCTGTGTGTGGGGCAGTGATGAGTACCGAAGAGACATTTTAACCTGTGTGTGGGGCAGTGATGAGTACTGAAGAGGCATTTTGACCTGTGTGTGGGGCAGTGATGTGTGTGGGGCAGTGATGAGTACTGAAGAGACATTTTAACCTGTGTGTGGGGCAGTGATGAGTACCGAAGAGACATTTTAACCTGTGTGTGGGCAGTGATGAGTACCGAAGAGACATTTTAACCTGTGTGTGGGGCAGTGATGAGTACTGAAGAGGCATTTTGACCTGTGTGTGGGGCAGTGATGAGTACTGAAGAGGCATTTTGACCTGTGTGTGGGGCAGTAATGTGTGTGGGGCAGTGATGAGTACTGAAGAGACATTTTAACCTGTGTGTGGGGCAGTGATGAGTACCGAAGAGACATTTTAACCTGTGTGTGGGGCAGTGATGAGTACCCGAAGTGGCCCTTTTAGGTTGCTTGTACATTTCTATTTCGGCCTGTTTTGGAAGTAACGGCAGTATATTATGGTAGTTGACCAGCGGAACTCCGTGTTTTGTGAGTAAGAAACGCATGGTGGATGGAGCTTGAATCGGAACATCCTGGGCGTTAGAGGTCACTAACTCAGATAACTACTAACGGTGACCAGACTCAGGTCTGGGATTGCCATTGATAGGGTCAATTATGATCCATCCTGTCTGTTCTTCCTCCCTCCCTCCCCACCTCTCTGTCTCAGTCTCCCAGTGGGTCCATTGGGATGGTTCAATCTCATTACTGTCTGTCTATGAAAGCGGAGATAAGGAAATCGAGTAAAACACCTCTCAGTGTGAGAACATCTTGTGGTAGTCAGAGGTTGGTGCAAGAGGCAGGTCTGTCTCTGTGTTACTCCGCCTCTCTGGTAAGAAAGCTCCTCCCTGGACATTGACATATGTCTGAGGCGCTGAGGAGCGGGTCGCCGTGGTGACAGGATGTCTGTAATTCGGGGATCCGCGGGGGCCAGATTAGCCTCTCCACGGGGGTCGCAGCTGAACTGACGCCTGGAGATGAACTATCAGAGTATAACAAAAACTGGATTAGAGGAACAACGACACCCTCCTCTCCTCTATTCTCCCTCTCTCCATGTCTCCTCTATCCTCTCTGTCTCCATTTCTCTATCCTCCCTCTCTCCATTTCTCCTCTATCCTCTCTGTCTCCATTTCTCTATCCTTCCTCTCTTCATGTCTCCTCTATCCTCCCTCTCTCCATGTCTCCTCTATCCTCCCTCTCTCCATGTCTCCTCTATCCTCCCTCTCTCCATGTCTCCTCTAACCTCCCTCTCTCCATGTCTCCTCTAACCTCTCTGTCTCCATGTCTCCTCTATCCTCTCTGTCTCCATGTCTCCTCTAACCTCCCTCTCTCCATGTCTCCTCTAACCTCCCTCTCTCCATGTCTCCTCTATCCTCCCTCTCTCCATGTCTCCTCTAACATCCCTCTCTCCATGTCTCCTCTATCCTCCCTCTCTCCATGTCTCTATCCTCCCTGTCTCCCTGTCTCTAACCTCCCTCTCTCCATGTCTCCTCTATCCTCCCTCTCTCAATGTATCCTCTAACCTCCCTCTCTCCATGTCTCCTCTATCCTCTCTGTCTCCATGTCTCCTCTATCCTCTCTGTCTCCATGTCTCCTCTATCCTTCCTCTCTTCATGTCTCCTCTATCCTCCCTCTCTCCATGTCTCCACTATCCTCCCTGTCTCCATGTCTCCTCTATCCTCCCCTCTCTCCATGTCTCCTCTATCCTCCCTCTCTCCATGTCTCCTCTATCCCTCTGTCTCTATATCTCCTCTATCCTCCCTCTCTCCATGTCTCCTCTAACCTCCCTCTCTCCATGTCTCCTCTATCCTCTCTGTCTCCATTTCTCTATTCTCCCTCTCTCCATGTCTCTATCCTCCTGTCTCCATGTCTCCTCTATCCTCCCTCTCTCCATGTCTCCTGTATCCTCTGTCTCCATGTCTCCTCTCCACTATCCTCCCTCTCTCCATGTCCCTTCTCCTCTAACCTCCCTCTCTCATCTCCACTATCCTCCCTGTCTCCATGTCTCCTCTCCTCTAACCTCCCTCTCTCCATGTCTCCTCTAACCTCCCTCTCTCCATGTCTCCTCTAACTTCCCTCTCTCCATGTCTCCTCTAACCCTCCCTCTCTCCATGTCTCCTCTAACCTCCCTCTCTCCATGTCTCCCTCTCCCTCTAACCTCCCTCTCTCCATCTCTCCTCTAACCTCCCTCTCTCCATGTCTCCTCTCCTCTCACCTCCCTCTGTCCATGTCTCCTCTCCTCTCACCTCCCTCTCTCCATGTCTCCCTCTCACCTCCCTCTCTCCATGTCTCCTCTAACCTCCCTCTCTCCATGTCTCCTCTCCTCTCACCTCCCTCTCTCCATGTCTCCTCTCCTCTCTCCATGTCTCCTCTCCTCTCACCTCCCTCTCTCCATGTCTCCTCTCCTCTAACCTCCCTCTCTCCATGTCTACTCTAACCTCCTCTCTCCATGTCCCCTCTCCTCTAACCTACCTCTCTCCATGTCTCCTCTCCTCTAACCTCCCTCTCTCCATATCTCCTCTCCTCTAACCTCCCCTCTCCATGTCTCCTCTCCTCTAACCTCCCTCTCTCCATGTCTCCTGTCCTCTTACCTCCCTCCCTCCATGTCTCCTGTCCCTCTTACCTCCCTCCCTCCATGTCTCCTCTCCTCTAAACTCCCTCTCTCCATGTCTCCCTCCTCTAACCTCCCTCTCTCCGTGTATCCTCTAACCTCCTCTCTCCATGTCTCCTCTAACCTCCCTCTCTCCATGTCTCCTCTAACCTCCCTCTCTCCATGTCTCCTCTAACTCCCCTCTCTCCATGTCTCCTCTAACCTCCCCTCTCCATGTCTCCTCTCCTCTAACCATGTCTCCTCTAACCTCCCTCTCTCCATGTCTCCTCTAACCTCCCTCTCTCCATGTCTCCTCTAACCTCCCTCTCCATGTCTCCTCTCCTCTAACCATGTCTCCTCTAACCTCCCTCTCTCCATGTCTCCTCTAACCTCCCTCTCTCCATGTCTCCTCTCCTCTAACCTCCCTCTCTCCATGTCTCCTCTCCTCTAACCTCCCTCTCTCCATGTCTCCTCTCCTCTAACCTCCCTCTCCATGTCTCCCTCTCCTCTAACCTCCCTCTCTCCATGTCTCCACTCCTCTAACCTCCCTCTCTCCATGTCTCCACTCCTCTAACCTCCCTCTCTCCATGTCTCCACTCCTCTAACCTCCCTCTCTCCATGTCTCCTCTCCTCTAACCTCCTCTCTCCATGTCTCCACTCCCTAACCTCCCCTCTCTCCATGTATCCTCTAACCTCCCTCTCTCCATGTCTCCCTCTCCTCTAACCTCCCTCTCTCCATGTCTCCTCTAACCTCCCTCTCTCCATGTCTCCTCTAACCTCCCTCTCTCCATGTCTCCTCTAACCTCCTCTCTCCATGTCTCCTCTAACCTCCCTCTCTCCATGTCTCTCTCCTCTAACCTCCTCTCTCCATGTCTCCTCTGACCTCCCACTCTCCATGTCTCCCTAACCTCCCTCTCTACATGTCTCCTCTAACCTCCCTCTCTCCATGTCTCCACTCCTCTAACCTCCCTCTCTCCATGTCTCCTCTAACCTCCCTCTCTCCATGTCTCCTCTAACCTCCCTCTCCATGTCTCCTCTCCTCTAACCTCCCTCTCTCCATGTCTCCACTCCTCTAACCTCCCTCTCTCCATGTCTCCTCTCCTCTAACCTCCCTCTCTCCATGTCTCCACTCCTCTAACCTCCCTCTCTCCATGTCTCCTCTAACCTCCCTCTCTCCATGTCTCCTCTCCTCTAACCTCCCTCTCTCCATGTCTCCACTCCTCTAACCTCCCTCTCTCCATGTCTCCTCTCCTCTAACCTCCCTCTCTCCATGTCTCCACTCCTCTAACCTCCTCTCTCCATGTCTCCACTCCTCTAACCTCCCTCTCTCCATGTCTCCTGTCCTCTTACCTCCCTCTCTCCATGTCTCCTCTCCTCTAACCATGTCTCCTCTAACCTCCCTCTCTCCATGTCTCCTCTCCTCTAACCATGTCTCCTCTAACCTCCCTCTCTCCATGTCTCCTCTAACCTCCCTCTCTCCATGTCTCCTCTCCTCTAACCATGTCTCCCCTCTAACCTCCCTCTCTCCATGTCTCCTCTAACCTCCCTCTCTCCATGTCTCCTCTCCTCTAACCATGTCTCCTCTAACCTCCCTCTCTCCATGTCTCCTCTAACCTCCCTCTCTCCATGTCTCCTCTCCTCTAACCTCCCTCTCTCCATGTCTCCACTCCTCTAACCTCCCTCTCTCCATGTCTCCTCTCCTCTAACCTCCCTCTCTCCATGTCTCCACTCCTCCTAACCTCCCTCTCTCCATGTCTCCACTCCTCTAACCTCCCTCTCTCCATGTCTCCTCTAACCTCCCTCTCTCCATGTCTCCACTCCTCTAACCTCCCTCTCTCCATGTCTCCACTCCTCTAACCTCCCTCTCTCAATGTCCTCCTCTTTTGTTTTTCGTGTTCAATTCTGAAAGGGGATGAAGGGCCCCTAATGAACATGATTGACATCTGATCTAGGTTGATACACACTGGCCATCAGATGGCGTCAGATCCAAACTAGTATCACATAGCCGAGAGATTGAAGATTGGCAGGTTGTTAAATCAGAAAGGGAATGAACACAGAGCATATGTCCTGAAGCAGAACATGGTAGAAAATAAAAACAATATTGGATCATATCATGAATCATAGATCAGACTGACTAGAGTCTAGAGCAGGGTTCTCCAACCCTGTTCCTGGAGAGCTACCCCCCTGTAGGTTTTAACTCCAACCCTGTTCCTGGAGAGATACCTTCCTGTAGGTTTTAACTCCAACCCTGTTCCTGGAGAGCTACCGCCTGTAGGTTTTAACTCCAACCCTGTTCCTGGAGAGCTACCCCTGTAGGTTTTAACTCCAACCCTGTTCCTGGAGAGCTACCGCCCTGTAGGTTTTAACTCCAACCCTGTTCCTGGAGAGATACCCCCTGTAGGTTTTAACTCCAACCCTGTTCCTGGAGAGCTACCCCTGTAGGTTTTAACTCCATCCCTGTTCCTGAGAGATACCCTCCTGTAGGTTTTAACTCCAACCCTGTTCCTGGAGAGAGACACTCCTGTAGGTTTTAACTCCAACCCTGTTCCTGGAGAGATACCCTCCTGTAGGTTTTAACTCCAACCCTGTTCCTGGAGAGATACCCTCCTGTAGGTTTTAACTCCATCCCTGTTCCTGGAGAGACCCTCCTGTAGGTTTTAACTCACCCTGTTCCTGGAGAGACACCCTAGAAATTTACGCAAGGGTTTCTCTCCAGATTCTACCTCTTTACCCCAGTGACTGACAGATTCCTCCTCTTTACCCCCAGTGACTGACAGATTCCACCTCTTTACCCCCAGTGACTGACAGATCCTACCTCTTTACCCCCAGTGACTGACAGATTCCTCCTCTTTACCCCCAGTGACTGACAGATTCTACCTCTTTCCCCAGTGACTGACAGATTCCTCCTCTTTACCCCCAGTGACTGACAGATTCTACCTCTTTCCCCAGTGACTGACAGATTCCTCCTCTTTACCCAAGTGACTGACAGATCCTACCTCTTTACCCCCAGTGACTGACAGATCCTACCTCTTTACCCCCAGTGACTGACAGATTCTACCTCTTTCCCCCAGTGACTGACAGATTCCTCCTCTTTACCCCAGTGACTGACAGATCCTACCTCTTACCCCCAGTGACTGACAGATTCCTCCTCTTTACCCCAGTGACTGACAGATCCTACCTCTTTACCCCCAGTGACTGACAGATTCTACCTCTTTACCCCCAGTGACTGACAGAGACTACCTCTTTACCCCCAGTGACTGACAGATTCTACCTCTTTACCCCAGTGACTGACAGATCCTACCTCTTTACCCCCAGTGACTGACAGATTCTACCTCTTTACCCCAGTGACTGACAGATTCTACCTCTTTACCCCCAGTGACTGACAGATCCTACCTCTTTACCCCCAGTGACTGACAGATTCCACCTCTTTACCCCCAGTGACTGACAGATTCCTCCTCTTTACCCCCAGTGACTGACAGATTCTACCTCTTTACCCCCAGTGACTGACAGATCCTACCTCTTTACCCCCAGTGACTGACAGATCCTACCTCTTTACCCCAGTGACTGACAGATTCCACCTCTTTACCCCAGTGACTGACAGATTCCACCTCTTTACCCCAGTGACTGACAGATTCCACCTCTTTACCCCCAGTGACTGACAGATTCTACCTCTTTACCCCAGTGACTGACAGATCCTACCTCTTTACCCCCAGTGACTGACAGATTCTACCTCTTTACCCCCAGTGACTGACAGATTCCTCCTCTTTACCCCCAGTGACTGACAGATCCTACCTCTTTACCCCAGTGACTGACAGATCCTACCTCTTTACCCCCAGTGACTGACAGATTCTACCTCTTTACCCCCAGTGACTGACAGATTCCTCCTCTTTACCCCAGTGACTGACAGATTCTACCTCTTTACCCCCAGTGACTGACAGATTCCACCTCTTTACCCCCAGTGACTGACAGATTCCTCCTCTTTACCCCCAGTGACTGACAGATCCTACCTCTTTACCCCAGTGACTGACAGATTCCACCTCTTTACCCCAGTGACTGACAGATTCCACCTCTTTACCCCCAGTGACTGACAGATTCCTCCTCTTTACCCCAGTGACTGACAGATTCCTCCTCTTTACCCCAGTGACTGACAGATTCTACCTCTTTACCCCCAGTGACTGACAGATTCCACCTCTTTACCCCCAGTGACTGACAGATTCCTCCTCTTTACCCCCAGTGACTGACAGATTCTACCTCTTTACCCCAGTGACTGACAGATTCCTCCTCTTTACCCCCAGTGACTGACAGATTCTACCTCTTTACCCCCAGTGACTGACAGATTCTACCTCTTTACCCCAGTGACTGACAGATTCCACCTCTTCCCCCCCAGTGACTGACAGATCCTACCTCTTTAACCCAGTGACTGACAGATTCTACCTCTTTACCCCCAGTGACTGACAGATTCTACCTCTTTACCCCCAGTGACTGACAGATCCTACCTCTTTACCCCAGTGACTGACAGATCTTACCTCTTTACCCCCAGTGACTGACAGATCCTACCTCTTTACCCCCAGTGACTGACAGATCCTACCTCTTTACTCCCAGTGACTGACAGATTCTACCTCTTTACCCCCAGTGACTGACAGATTCTACCTCTTTACCCCCAGTGACTGACAGATCCTACCTCTTTACCCCCAGTGACTGACAGATCCTACCTCTTTACCCCCAGTGACTGACAGATCCTACCTCTTTACCCCCAGTGACTGACAGATCCTACCTCTTTACCCCCAGTGACTGACAGATCCTACCTCTTTACCCCCAGTGACTGACAGATCCTACCTCTTTACCCCAGTGACTGACAGATCCTACCTCTTTACGCCCAGTGACTGACAGATTCTACCTCTTACCCCCAGTGACTGACAGATTCTACCTCTTACCCCCAGTGACTGACAGATTCTACCTCTTTACCCCCAGTGACTGACAGATTCTACCTCTTTACCCCCAGTGACTGACAGATTCTACCTCTTTACCCCCAGTGACTGACAGATTCTACCTCTTTACCCCCAGTGACTGACAGATCCTACCTCTTTACCCCCAGTGACTGACAGATCCTACCTCTTTACCCCAGTGACTTACAGATCCTACCTCTTTACCCCCAGTGACTGACAGATTCTACCTCTTTACCCCCAGTGACTGACAGATTCTACCTCTTTACCCCCAGTGACTGACAGATTCTACCTCTTTACCCCCAGTGACTGACAGATTCCTCCTCTTTACCCCAGTGACTGACAGATTCTTCCTCTTTACCCCCAGTGACTGACAGATTCTACCTCTCTACCCCAGTGACTGACAGATTCTACCTCTTTACCCCCAGTGACTGACAGATTCTACCTCTTTACCCCAGTGACTGACAGATTCTACCTCTTACCCCCAGTGACTGACAGATCCTACCTCTTACCCCCAGTGACTGACAGATCCTACCTCTTTACCCCCAGTGACTGACAGATTCCTCCTCTTTACCCCAGTGACTGACAGATTCTACCTCTTTACCCCCAGTGACTGACAGATTCTACCTCTTTACCCCCAGTGACTGACAGATTCTACCTCTTTACCCCCAGTGACTGACAGATTCCTCCTCTTTACCCCAGTGACTGACAGATTCTTCCTCTTTACCCCCAGTGACTGACAGATTCTACCTCTCTACCCCAGTGACTGACAGATTCTACCTCTTTACCCCAGTGACTGACAGATTCTACCTCTTTACCCCCAGTGACTGACAGATTCTACCTCTTTACCCCCAGTGACTGACAGATTCTACCTCTTTACCCCAGTGACTGACAGATTCTACCTCTTTACCCCCAGTGACTGACAGATCCTACCTCTTTACCCCCAGTGACTGACAGATTCCTCCTCTTTACCCCAGTGACTGACAGATTCTACCTCTTTACCCCCAGTGACTGACAGATCCTACCTCTTACCCCCAGTGACTGACAGATCCTACCTCTTTACCCCAGTGACTGACAGATTCTACCTCTTTACCCCCAGTGACTGACAGATTCTACCTCTTTACCCCCAGTGACTGACAGACCTGAGGTCATCCCGCCGTGCGCGTTTCCACATGGCTCCCCAACCACAGTTTAGCGGATAATTAAAATATAAATCGAACCCAGAAGACTAAGTCCTCTGTTAAACGGCACAAAGGATCCCACATCCCCAGGCTGGTAAACCAACACCGACTTTAAGCCCCGAAAGAAAAACATGGCGCGTTATGCAGCCAGCTGCTCGGCTGCTCAGGACAAGTGTTCCAGGGCGTAGACGGGTCCCAGTCCGAGAGGCGGCAGGGAGGGGAAGCGGGAAGGGCCGATAAGGCCTCGGCTGCTCCCTCCATGGGCCATGTCACTCCGATCGCCTCGGCGCTGGATGGGTTTAATCTGTCGTCCTGTTTAGATAGGATAACAGTCTACCGTCAGACAAAAGGTTATTTGTGTCTAAAATGGTACCATATTCCCTTTACAGTGCACTGCACTATACCGGGGCCCATAAGGCTCTATACCAGGGCCCATAAGGCTCTATACCGGGACCCATAAGGCTCTATACCAGGGCCCATAAGGCTCTATACCAGGGCCCATAAGGCTCTATACCAGGGCCCATAAGGCTCTATATCAGGGCCCATAAGGCTCTATACCGGGGCCCATTAGGCTCTATACCGGGGCCCATAAGGCTCTATACCGGGGCCCATAAGGCTCTATACCGGGGCCCATAAGGCTCTATTCCAGGGCCCATAAGGCTCTATATCAGGGCCCATAAGGCTTTATACCAGGGCCCATAAGACATTATAGAAGGGCACATAAGGCTCTACACCATGGCCCGTAAGGCTTTATACCGTGGCCCATAGGGCTTTAAACCGGGCCCATAAGGCATTATACCAGGGACCATAAGGCTTTATACCGGGGCCCATAAGGCTCTATTCCGGGGCCCATAAGGCTCTATACCGGGGCCCATAAGGCTCTATACCAGGGCCCATAAGGCTCTATACCAGGGCCCATAAGGGTGTATACCAGGGCCCATAAGGGTCAACACCAGGGCCCATAAGGCTCTATACCGGGGCCCATAAGGCTTTATACCAGGGCCCATAAGACATTATAGAAGGGCCCATAAGGCTCTACACCATGGCCCATAAGGCTCTATACCGGGGCCCATAAGGCTCTATACCGTGGCCCATAAGGCTCTACACCGGGGCCCATAAGGCTCTACACCGGGGCCCATAAGGCTTTATACCGGGGCCCATAAGGGTCTATTCCAGGGACCATAAGGGTCTATACCAGGGCCCATAAGGCTCTACACCAGGGCCCAAAAGGGTCTATACCAGGGACCATAAGGGTCTATACCAGGGACCATAAGGCTCTACACCAGGGCCCATAAGGCTCTACACCAGGGCCCATAAGGCTTTATACAAGGGCCCAAAAGGCTTTATACCGGGGCCCATAGGGCATTATGCCAGGGCCCATAAGGCTTTATACCAGGGCCCATAAGGCTCTATACCAGGGCCCATAAGGCTCTATACCAGGGCCCATAAGGCTCTATACCGGGGCTCATAAGGCTCTATACCGGGGCCCATAAGGCTTTATACCATGGCCCATAAGGCTCTATACCGGGGCCCATAATGCTCTATACCGGGGCCCATAATGCTCTATACCAGGGCCCATAAGGCTCTATACCGGGGCCCATAATGCTTTATACCGGGGCCCATAAGGCTTTATACCAGGGCCCATAACACTATACTGGGGCACATAAGGCTCTATACCGTGGCCCATAAGGCTCTACACCAGGGCCCATAAGGCTCTATACCGGGGCCCATAAGGCTTTATACCGGGGCCCATAAGGGTCTATTCCAGGGCCCATAAGGCTTTATACCGGGGCCCATAAGGCTTTATACCAGGGCCCATTAAGCTCTATTCCAGGGCCCATAAGGCTCTATTTCAGGGCCCAAAAGGCTCTATACCAGGGCCCAAAAGGCTCTATACCAGTGCCCATTAAGCTCTATACCATTGCACATAAGGCTCTATACCAAGTCCCATTAAGCTCTATTCCAGGCACCATAAGGCTTCATACCGGGCCCATAAGGCTTTATCCCGGGCCCATAAGGCTTTTTTCCCGGGCCCATAAGGCTTTATCCCGGGCCCAAAAGGCTTTATACCAGGGCCCATACGGCTTTATACCAGGGCCCATACGGCATTATACCAGGGCCCATAAGGCTCTATACCGGGACCCATAAGGCTATACAGGGGCCCATAAGGCTCTATACCAGGGCCCATAAGGCTCTATACCAGGGTCCATAAGGCTCTATACCAGGGCCCATAAGGCTCTATACCAGGGCCCATAAGGCTCTATACCAGGGCCCATAAGGCTCTATACCTGGGCCCATAAGGTTTCTATACCAGGGCCCATTTGGCTCTATACCAGGGCCCATTTGGCTCTATATGGAGAATAGAGGGCTATTTGGGATACACCAAATACTCCAATAATCTACAAAGCCTTCCCCTGGGCTGGCTCTATACCAGGGCCTCTATATGGAGAATAGAGGGCTATTTGGGATACACCAATAATCTATGAAGCCTTCCCCTGGGCTGGCTCTATACCAGGGCCTCTATATGGAGATTAGAGGGCTATTTGGGATACACCAAATACACCAATAATCTACGAAGCCTTCCCCTGGGCTGGCTCTATACCAGGGCCTCTATATGGAGAATAGAGGGCTATTTGGGATACACCAAAAAGTAACCTGCCTTTTCTGTGCTTATTAAGTAAGGATTATTAAGTATTATTTAGTAATTGTGATATACAGCATTTCGTCATTCAGTAACCTGCTTATTAACTGTTATATACAGCATTTCCTCCCATTTCTGGATTTCAACATTCATGTCCATGCCAGATGTGGCATTGTTAATGTTGTGCCTTTTTTTTTTTAATTTTACCTTTATTTAACCAGGCAAGTCAGTTAAGAACACATTCTTATTTTCAATGACGGCCTAGGAACAGTGGGTTAACTGCCTGTTCAGGGGCAGAACGACAGATTTGAACCTTGTCAGCTCGGGGTTTGAACTCACAACCTTCCGGTTACTAGTCCAACGCTCTAACCACTAGGCCACCCTGCCGCCTAATCAGTGGTGAGATATGCCATGGCCTTAGAATACCTGGGCAGTTATAGGGCTTTTGGTTCCAGCATAACGTTATATAGTGGACAAAGGGGACACTGTGAACAGGAGAGAGAAGGCGATGGACGATGTCGATAGAAGGAGGGAAATGGAGGGAAAGAGCGATTCCCAACAGCAATGCTTCTTCTTATTTAATCGTAACATTTACCCGAGAATTATAGGTGAAGATGTCAACCTCCCAAGGTTTTTGAGAAGTCTGTGTATTACGGTATCTCCCTCTCGACCTCTCCTACATCTGAGTACATGTGAGTTCTCTCTCTCTCTCTCTCTCTCTCTCTCTATTTCTCTGTCCCTCTCTCGATAAAATCTCATTAAGGGGACCCAGGGCCCTTAAACTCGTCCCCAGCTGATACCTGATCTCCTCCTCAAAGACAAAACATAAATATTTAGATTCGCGTACACTCCAGGAACACCAGTCAGTCAGAGAATGACCTCTGAACATAAGGGTAGGGATAATCAGCATTGGACTGACAAGTAGGATTTCATGATAGAAACATAGCATACTCTGATAAATACATATCTAGGATTTCTTATTTATCAATTACCGTGTTTCTGCAACTCAAAATGTTTGATATTAACACCAACATGTTCCAACCAGGACCTAGTCAACCTCTCTCTCTTGCTCTCCCCATGGGGTTTGTCAACCTCTCTCTCTCTTGCTCTCCCCATGAGGTTTGTCAACCTCTTTCTCTTGCTCTCCTCATGGGGTTTGTCAACCTCTCTCTCTCTTGCTCTCCCCATGGGGCTTGTAGCAGGACTCAGGGCTGAGTGCTACAGCCGACCTGAGGTGTCAGTGAGTGGCAGGGAGGCGTGAGGCACAGCTGCTCTAGGCCGTGTGAAAAGGGGGTGGGAAGGATTAGGTGATTGGGTGAGGGAGGGATGAGGGGGTGAGGAGGGGGTGAGGAGAGGTGAGGAGGGGAGTGAGGAGAGGTGAGGTGAGGAGTGGGGTGAGGAGTGGGGTGAGGAGAGGTGAGGAGAGGTGAGGAGGAGGTGAGGAGGAGGTGAGGAGAGGGGTGAGGAGGGTGGTGAGGTGACTGACAGGGCAGCAGAGGTATGTCATTATATTCAACAGGGTTGACAGACTGACCAGGGCAGCAGAGGTACAGTGCCTTGCGAAAAGTATTCGGCCCCCCTTGAACTTTGCGACCTTTTGCCACATTTCAGGCTTCAAACATAAAGTTATAAAACTGTATTTTTTTGTGAAGAATCAACAACAAGTGGGACACAATCATGAAGTGTAACGACATTTATTGGATATTTCAAACTTTTTTAACAAATCAAAAACTGAAAAATTGGGTGTGCAAAATTATTCAGCCCCTTTACTTTCAGTGCAGCAAACTCTCTCCAGAAGTTCAGTGAGGATCTCTGAATGATCCAATGTTGACCTAAATGACTAATGATGATAAATACAATCCACCTGTGTGTAATCAAGTCTCCGTATAAATGCACCTGCACTGTGATAGTCTCAGAGGTCCGTTAAAAGCGCAGAGAGCATCATGAAGAACAAGGAACACACCAGGCAGGTCCGAGATACTGTTGTGAAGAAGTTTACAGCTGGATTTGGATACAAAAAGATTTCCCAAGCTTTAAACATCCCAAGGAGCACTGTGCAAGCGATAATATTGAAATGGAAGGAGTATCAGACCACTGCAAATCTACCAAGACCTGGCCGTCCCTCTAAACTTTCAGCTCATACAAGTAGAAGACTGATCAGAGATGCAGCCAAGAGGCCCATAATCACACTGGATGAACTGCAGACATCTACAGCTGAGGTGGGAGACTCTGTCCATAGGACAACAATCAGTCGTATATTGCACAAATCTGGCCTTTATGGAAGAGTGGCAAGAAGAAAGCCATTTCTTAAAGATATCCATAAAAGTGTTGTTTAAAGTTTGACCACAAGCCACCTGGGAGACACACCAAACATGTGGAAGAAGGTGCTCTGGTCAGATGAAACCAAAATTGAACTTTTTGGCAACAATGCAAAACGTTATGTTTGGCGTAAAAGCAACACAGCTCATCACCCTGAACACACCATACCCACTGTCAAACATGGTGGTGGCAGCATCATGGTTTGGGCCTGCTTTTCTTCAGCAGGGACAGGGAAGATGGTTAAAATTGATGGGAGAAGATGGATGGAGCCAAATACAGGATCATTCTGGAAGAAAACCTGATGGAGTCTGCAAAAGACCTGAGACTGGGACGGAGATTTGTCTTCCAACAAGACAATGATCTTTGGATGAAGCATGAAGCAAAATCTACAATGGAATGGTTCAAAAATAAACATATCCAGGTGTTAGAATGGCCAAGTCAAAGTCCAGAACTGAATCCAATTGAGAATCTGTGGAAAGAACTGAAAACTGCTGTTCACAAATGCTCTCCATCCAACCTCACTGAGCTCGAGCTGTTTTGCAAGGAGGAATGGGAAAAAATTTCAGTCTTTCGATGTGCAAAACTGATAGAGACATACCCCAAGCAACTTACAGCTGTAATCGCAGCAAAAGGTGGCGCTACAAAGTATTAACTTAAGGGGGCTGAATAATTTTGCACGCCCAATTTTTCAGTTTTTGATTTGTTAAAAAAGTTTGAAATATCCAATAAATGTCATTCCACTTCATGATTGTGTCCCACTTGTTGTTGATTCTTCACAAAAAAATACAGTTTTATATCTTTATGTTTGAAGCCTGAAATGTGGCAAAAGGTCGCAATGTTGCCCTTCAACAGGGTTGACAGACTGACCAGGGCAGCAGAGGTATGTCATTATATTCAACAGGGTTGACAGACTGACCAGGGCAGCAGAGGTATGTCATTATATTCAACAGGGTTGACAGACTGACCAGGGCAGCAGAGGTATGTCATTATATTCAACAGGGTTGACAGACTGACCAGGGCAGCAGAGGTATGTCATTATATTCAACAGGGTTGACAGACTGACCAGGGCAGCAGAGGTATGTCATTATATTCAACAGGGTTGACAGACTGACCAGGGCAGCAGAGGTATGTCATTATATTCAACAGGGTTGACAGACTGACAGGGCAGCAGAGGTATGTCATTATATTCAACAGGGTTGACAGACTGTGCCCTGATTAAGGATCTAATGAGCCAGTTTAGTAGGACCATTTGCACTGTGGTGATTCATAATTGACCATCTCAGCCTGCTTGGTTCTGCTAAGCCTGCTTCCCTTGGCTGAGGAGAGAGAGGTCTTATAGGAGCAGCTGTGTGTGTGTGTGTGTGTGTGTGTGTGTGTGTGTGTGTGTGTGTGTATCCGTACATCCAGTGCTTGCTTGTGTGTGTGCCTGTGTGTGTGTGTGTGAGAGTGTGTGCGCTCGTGTGTGTGTGTGTCTCATTCAGTCCTAATGGAGTCTCTTACAGGGCAGATTAAGTGTGGTTAAGTAACAGGTGTTGGTGTTAGCATTAGCATAGTATTAGTTCCTGATATGAATGGAACAGGTGTTTGCATT
Source organism: Oncorhynchus masou masou (assembly GCF_036934945.1). Lineage (NCBI taxonomy): Eukaryota > Metazoa > Chordata > Actinopteri > Salmoniformes > Salmonidae > Oncorhynchus > Oncorhynchus masou. Next base: position 25,748 of record NW_027006287.1, read on the forward strand.
AGCCCAGTTAGCATTTGTTCCTGATATGAATGTAACAGGTGTTAGCATTAGCCTATTTAGCCTGTTAGCCTTTAGCCCACATACGTCTATATTAGCCCCTGATATGAATGTAACAGGTGTTTTTGTATAGCCTAGTTAGCCTGTTAGTTTATTAGCCCCTGCTATGGATATATGCATGGGCTGATGAGGTGGTGATTGGCTGCTAGGCTCCAGGTATAGACCATCTAACTTTAAAGAGGTCCTCCCAGCCTAGTCCTGATCTGGTGTTGATCTGGGCCTGATTATATTTCTTTTCAAAATGTTTACCTTTATTTAACTAGGAAAGTTAGTTGAAGAACCAATTCTTACTTACAATGAAGGCCTATCACGACCACCTGGATGACGCTGGGCCATTTGTGCGCCGCCCTATGGGAATCCCAATCACAGCCTGATATGATGCAGCCCGGATTCGAGCCAGGTACTGTAGTAACGCCCCTTGCACTGAGATGCAGTGTCTTCGACCGCTGCCCCACTCGGGAACACACATCTGGGGGATGGTCAGGGGTTAATCTGGTCCTGATCTGGGGGTGACCTTGACCGACGCTGGACTGGAGAAGTAGGGGAGTCAAACACTTAATCAGGAACAGACACGGAACAAGACAGGAACAGCTTCAACACACTGGTATACAAGGACATATGACAACCCACTCTGAAGCAGGGAACAGACAGATGTAGGGGTGGTAATGACAGAGGTGATTGAGTCCAGGTGAGTCCAATAATCGCTGATGTCACGGAGGAAGGCAGGTGTGCGTAATAATGGTGGCAGGAGAGCGTAATGCTGGGGAGCCTGGCGAATCTGACCACCACCCTTGGTGAGACAAAACCGCGACTTGTCAGTGAAGAGCACTTTTTGCCAGTCCTGTCTGGTCCAGCGATGGTGGGTTTTGTGCTCATAGGCAACGTTGTTGCCGGTGATTTCTGGTGAGGACCTGCCTTACAACAGGCCTCCAAGTCCTCAGTCCAGCCTCTCTCAGCCTGTTGCGGACAGCCTGAGCACTGATGGAGGGATTATGCATTCCTGGTGTAATTCGGGCAGTTGTTGTTGTCATCCCGTACCTCTCTTTTAGTGTCCTAAATTTTTAGAACTGTGACCTTAATTGCCTACCGTTTGTAAGCTGTTAGTGTCTCAATGACCGTTCCACAGGTGCATGTTCATTAATTGTTTATGGTTCATTGAAGAAGCATAGAAAACAGTGTTAAAACCCCTTTACAATGAAAATTGTATTTGGGTTTTTATAAATTATCTTTGAAAGACAGGGTCCTGAAAAAGGGATTAGATTTTTTTTTTTTTGCTGAGTTTTATAACACATTAGATCTGGTAAAAGATAATACAAAGAAAAAACATGCATTATTTTTAATGTATGGTACCATCATCTTTGTAATGCAAGAGAAAGGCCATAATGTATTATTCCAGCCCAGGCACAATTTATATTTTGGCCACTAGATGGCAGCAGTGTATGTGCATAGTTTTACACTGATCCAATGAACCATTGCATTTCTGTTCAAAATGTTGTATCAAGACTGCCCAAATGTGCCTAATTGGTTTATTAATAACTAAGTTCATAACTGTGCACTCTCCTCAAACAATAACACAGTATTATTTCACTGTAATAGCTACAGTAAATTTTACAGTACAGTTAGATTAAGAATTTAAGCTTTCTGCCAATATCAGATATGTCTATGTCCTGGGAAATGTTCTTGTTACTTTTAACCTTATGCTAATCACATTAGCCTACGTTAGCTCAACCGTTAACTCTGATATGGACCCACTGGTTACTGGGATGGAACATATTGTCACGGCCGTCGCCGGAAGGAGACCAAGGTGTAGCGTGATGAGCGTACATTTTCATTTTATTATTGTAAATGTCGCCAACAAGAAACGAAGAAACAACCGTGAAGCTTAACAGGGCTATAGTGCCACTAACTACCCACAACTACAACAGGGAAAAAGGTTGCCTAATGTATGATTCCCAATCAGAGAAAACGATAGACAGCTGTCCCTGATTGAGAACCATACCCGGCCAAAACATAGAAGCACAAAAAACCTAGAAAACAAAACCTAGAATGCCCTCACACCCTGACCAAACCAAAATAGAGACATGAAAAGTCTCTCTCAGGTCAGTGAGTGACACATATAACAGGTTAACTCTGATATGGACCCACTGGTTATTGAGCTAGAACAGATAACAGCTTAAACTGGTTATTGACACATTTAGTTAAAAATGGATAAACCACTCTTCGGGTTTAACAAAAAAATTCTGCTAACTGTCCTAAAATTCCCAGGTTTTCCGGTTAGAGGATTCGTGTAATTTATGCTAATTTCCCTGAATCTGGTAGATATATCAGGTTAGACAGATATAACTGGTCAGGTAGATATATATGGTCAGGTAAATATAGGTAGATATAACTGGTCAGGTAGAAATATCTGTTTTGGTAGATATGGGCAGATATGTCTGGTCAGGTAGAAATATCTGGAAAGGTAGATATATCTGGTCAGGTAGAAATATCTGTTTTGGTAGATATGGGCAGATATGTCTGGTCAGGTAGAAATATCTGGAAAGGTAGATATATCTGGTCAGGTAGAAATATCTGGAATGTTAGATATATCTGGTCAGGCAGATATATCTGGTCAGGCAGATATATCTGGTCAGGTAGAAATATCTGGACAGGCAGATATAACTGGTCAGGTAGATATAACTGGTCAGGTAGATATAGGCAGATATAATTGGTCAGGTATAAATATCTATTTGGTAGATTTTACTTGTCAGGTTTGGCCCTGTCCGGGGGTGTCCGCGGATGGGGCCACAGTGTCTCCTGACCCCTCCTGTCTCAGCCTCCAGTATTATGCTGCAGTAGTTTATGTGTCGGGGGGCTAGGGTCAGTTTGTTATATCTGGAGTACTTCTCCTGTCCAATTTGGTGTCCTGTGTGAATCGAAGTGTGTGTTCTCTAATTCTCTCCTTCTCTCTCTCTTTCTCTCTCTCAGAGGACCTGAGCCCTAGGACCATGCCATACATACCTGACATGATGACTCCTTGCTGTCCCCAGTCCACCTGGCCGTGATGCTGCTCCAGTTCCAACTGTTCTGCCTTATTATTATTCGACCATGCTGGTCATTTATGAACAATTGAACATAATGGCCATGTTATGTTATAATCTCCACCCAGCACAGCCAGAAGAGGACTGGCCATCCCACATAGCCTGGTTCCTCTCTAGGTTTCTTTTTTTCTTTTTTTTTCCTAGCCACCGTGCTTCCACACCTGCATTGCTTGCTGTTTGGGGTTTTAGGCTGGGTTTCTGTACAGCACTTTGAAATATCAGCTGATGTACGAAGGGCTATACAAATAAATTTGATTTGATTTGAGGTAGATATATTTGGTCAGGTCGAAATATCTGGTCAAGTCGAAATATCTGATCAGGCAGAAATATTTGATCAGGTAAATATATATGTCAAGGCAGATTTATCTGGTCAGGTAGATATAACTGGTCAGGTAGATATAACTGGTCAGGTAGATATAACTGGTCAGGTAGATATAACTGGTCAGGTAGATATCTAGTACAGGTAGATATAGATAGATATATCTGGTCAGGTATAAATATATGGTCAGGCAGACATATCTGGTCAGGTCGACATATCTGGTCAGGTCGAAATATCTGGTCAGGTCGAAATATCTGGTCAGGTCGAAATATCTGGTCAGGTAGATTTATCTGGTCAGGTAAATATATATGTCAAGGCAGATTTATCCCGTCAGGTAGATATATCTGGTCAGGCAGACATCTCTGGTCAGGTAGAAATATCTGTTTTGGTAGATATGGGCAGATATATCTCGTCAGGTAGAAATATCTGGTCAGGTAGATATAACTGGTCAGGTAGAAATATCTGTTTTGGTAGATATGGGCAGATATATCTGGTCAGGTTGACACATCTGGTCAGGTAGATACATCTGGTCAGGTAGATACATCTGGTCAGGTAGAAATATCTGACCTGTCACGCCCTGGTCGAAGTATTTTGTTTGTCTTCATTTATTTTGGTCAGGCCAGGGTGTGGCATGGGTTTTTGTATGTGGTGTGTTTGCATTGGGATTGTAGCTTAGTGGGGTGTTCTAGTTAATGGCTGTCTGAAGTGGTCCTCAATCAGAGTCAGGTGTTTATCGTTGCCTCTGATTGGGAACCATATTTAGGCAGCCATATTCTTTGAGTGTTTCGTGGGTGATTGTCCTCGGTGTCCTTTTGTCCTTCGTCTGTGTTAGTTTACACAAGTGTCGGCTGTTTCGGTTTTCGTTACGCTCATTACTTTTGTAGTGTTTGTGTTTAGTGTGTTTTGGTCATTAAACATGAATCGTAATCTACACGCCGCATTTTGGTCCGACTCTCCTTCGCATACAGAAAACCATAACATGATCAGGTAGATATATCTGGTCAGGTAAATATATATGTCAAGGCAGATTTATCTGGTCAGGTACATTTATCTGGTCAGGTAGAAATATCTGCTCAGGTAGAAATATCTGGTCAGGTAGAAATATCTGCTCAGGTAGAAATATCTGCTCAGGTTGATACATCTGGTCAGGTAGATATATCTGGTCATGTAGATATATCTGGTCAGGTAGATATCGGTAGATATGTCTGGTTCGGTAGATATATCTGGTCATGTAGATATAACTGGTCAGGTAGACATAACTGGTCAGGTAGACATAACTGGTCAGGTAGACATATCTGGTCATGTAGACATATCTGGTCATGTAGATATATCTGGTCATGTAGATATCGGTAGATATGTCTGGTTCGGTAGATATATCTGGTCATGTAGATATATCTGGTCATGTAGATATATCTGGTCATGTAGATATATCTGGTCATGTAGATATATCTGGTCAGGTAGATATCGGTAGATATGTCTGGTTCGGTAGATATATCTGGTCATGTAGATATATCTGGTCATGTAGATATATCTGGTCAGGTAGATATCGGTAGATATGTCTGGTTCGGTAGATATATCTGGTCATGTAGATATAACTGGTCATGTAGATATATCTGGTCATGTAGATATATCTGGTCAGTTAGATATATCTGGTCAGGTAGATATATCTGGTCATGTAGATACATCTGGTCATGTAGATACATCTGGTCAGGTAGATATATCTGGTCAGGTAGATATATCTGGTCATGTAGATATATCTGGTCATGTAGATATATCTGGTCAGGTAGATATCGGTCGATATGTCTGGTCATGTAGATATATCTGGTCATGTAGATATATCTGGTCATGTAGATATATCTGGTCATGTAGATATCGGTAGATATGTCTGGTTCGGTAGATATATCTGGTCATGTAGATATAACTGGTCAGGTAGACATAACTGGTCAGGTAGACATATCTGGTCATGTAGATATATCTGGTCATGTAGATATATCTGGTCATGTAGACATATCTGGTCATGTAGATATATCTGGTCAGGTAGATATCGGTAGATATGTCTGGTCATGTAGATATATCTGGTCATGTAGATATATCTGGTCATGTAGATATATCTGGTCATGTAGATATATCTGGTCAGGTAGATATATCTGGTCAGGTAGATATATCTGGTCATGTAGATACATCTGGTCATGTAGATACATCTGGTCAGGTAGATATATCTGGTCATGTAGATATATCTGGTCATGTAGATATATCTGGTCATGTAGATATATCTGGTCATGTAGATATCGGTAGATATGTCTGGTTCGGTAGATATATCTGGTCATGTAGATATAACTGGTCAGGTAGACATATCTGGTCATGTAGATATATCTGGTCATGTAGATATATCTGGTCAGGTAGATATATCTGGTCAGGTAGATATATCTGGTCATGTAGATATATCTGGTCATGTAGATATATCTGGTCAGGTAGATATCGGTCGATATGTCTGGTCATGTAGATATATCTGGTCATGTAGATATATCTGGTCATGTAGATATATCTGGTCATGTAGATATATCTGGTCATGTAGATATTGGTAGATATATATGGTCAGGTAGATATAGGTAGATATGTCTGGCCAGGTAGAAATATCAGGTCAGGTAGATATAGGTAGATATATCTGGTCAGGTAGATATATCTGGTCAGGTAGATATAACTGGTCAGGTAGATATAACTGGTCAGGTAGACATAACTGGTCAGGTAGACATATCTGGTCAGGTATATGTATCTGGCCAGGTAGAAATATCTGGTCAGGCAGACATATCTGGTCAGGTATATGTATCTGGTCAGGTAGATATGTCTGGTCAGGTAGAAATATCTGGTCAGGCAGAGATATATGGTCAGGTAGATATAGGTAGATATGTCTGGTCAGGTAGATATATCTGGTCAGGTAGAGATATATGGTCAGGTAGATATATCTGGTCAGGTATATGTATCTGGTCAGGCAGAAATATATGGTCAGGTAGATATAGGTAGATATGTCTGGTCAGGTAGAAATATCTGGTCAGGTAGATATGTCTGGTCAGGTAGAAATATCTGGTCAGGTAGACATATCTGGTCAGGTAGACATTTCTGGTTAGGTAGAAAAAGGTAGATGTATCTGGTCAGGCAGACATTTCTGGTCAGGCAGACATTTCTGGTCAGGCAGAAATATCTGGTCAGGCAGAAATATCTGGTCAGGTAGATATATCTGGTCATGTAGATATATCTGGTCATGTAGATATATCTGGTCAGGTAGATATCGGTCGATATGTCTGGTCATGTAGATATATCTGGTCATGTAGATATATCTGGTCATGTAGATATATCTGGTCATGTAGATATAACTGGTCAGGTAGACATATCTGGTCATGTAGATATATCTGGTCATGTAGATATAACTGGTCAGGTAGATATAACTGGTCAGGTAGATATAACTGGTCAGGTAGACATAACTGGTCAGGTAGACATATCTGGTCAGGTATATGTATCTGGCCAGGTAGAAATATCTGGTCAGGCAGACATATCTGGTCAGGTATATGTATCTGGTCAGGTAGATTTGTCTGGTCAGGTAGAAATATCTGGTCAGGCAGAGATATATGGTCAGGTAGATATAGGTAGATATGTCTGGTCAGGTAGATATATCTGGTCAGGTAGAGATATATGGTCAGGTAGATATATCTGGTCAGGTATATGTATCTGGTCAGGCAGAAATATATGGTCAGGTAGATATAGGTAGATATGTCTGGTCAGGTAGAAATATCTGGTCAGGTAGATATGTCTGGTCAGGTAGAAATATCTGGTCAGGTAGACATATCTGGTCAGGTAGACATTTCTGGTTAGGTAGAAAAAGGTAGATTTATCTGGTCAGGCAGACATTTCTGGTCAGGCAGACATTTCTGGTCAGGCAGAAATATCTGGTCAGGCAGAAATATCTGGTCAGGCAGAAATATCTGGTCAGGCAGATATATCTGGTCAGGCAGAAATTGGTAGATATAACTGGTCAGGCAGGTATGTTTGGTCAGGCAGGTATGTTTGGTCAGGCAGATATCTGGTCAGGCAGAAATATCTGGTCAGGTAGATATTTCTGGTCAGGTAGATATATCTGGTGAGGTAGAAATATCTGGTCAGGCAGGTGTATCTGGTCAGGCAGGTGTATCTGGTCAGGCAGACGTATCTGGTCAGGCAGACGTATCTGGTCAGGCAGACGTATCTGGTCAGGCAGACGTATCTGGTCAGGCAGACGTATCTGGTCAGGCAGACGTATCTGGTCAGGCAGAATATTCTGGTCAGGTAGATATTGGTAGATATATCTGGTCAGGTAGAAGTATCTGGTCAGGTAGAAGTATCTGGTCAGGTAGATATTGGTAGATATATCTGGTCAGGTAGAAGTATCTGGTCAGGTAGAAGTATCTGGTCAGGTAGAAATATCTGGTCAGGTAGAAATATCTGGTCAGGTAGAAATATCTGGTCAGGTAGAATATTCTGGTCAGGTAGATATTGGTAGATATATCTGGTCAGGTAGAAGTATCTGGTCAGGTAGAAGTATCTGGTCAGGTAGAAAAATCTGGTCAGGTAGAAATATCTGGTCAGGTAGAATATTCTGTCAGGTAGAATATTCTGGTCAGGTAGAATATTCTGGTCAGGTAGATATTGGTAGATATATCTGGTCAGGTAGATATTGGTAGATATATCTGGTCAGGTAGATATCGGTAGATATATCTGGTCAGGTAGAAGTATCTGGTCAGGTAGAAGTATCTGGTCAGGTAGAAGTATCTGGTCGGGTAGAAATATCTGGTCAGGTAGAAATATCTGGTCAGGTAGAAGTATCTGGTCAGGTAGAAGTATCTGGTCAGGTAGAAATATCTGGTCAGGTAGAAATATCTGGTCAGGTAGAATATTCTGGTCAGGTAGATATAGGTAGATATGTCTGGCCAGGTAGAAATATCTGGTCAGGCAGAGATATATGGTCAGGTAGATATAGGTAGATATGTCTGGCCAGGTAGAAATATCTGGTCAGGCAGAGATATATGGTCAGGTAGATATAGGTAGATATGTCTGGTCAGGTAGATATGTCTGGTCAGGTAGAGATATATGGTCAGGTAGATATATCTGGTCAGGTATATGTATCTGGTCAGGCAGAAATATATGGTCAGGTAGATATAGGTAGATATGTCTGGTCAGGTAGAAATATCTGGTCAGGTAGATATATCTGGTCAGGTATATGTATCTGGTCAGGCAAAAATATCTGCTCAGGTAGAAAAAGGTAGATGTATCTGGTCAGGCAAATATATCTGGTCAGGCAGAAATATCTGGTCAGGCAGAAATCTGTAGATATAACTGGTCAGGAAGGTATATTTGGTCAGGCAGATATCTGGTCAGGTACATATAGGTAGATATATCTGGTCAGGCAGGTGTATCTGGTCAGGCAGGTGTATCTGGTCAGGCAGATGTATCTGGTCAGGCAGATGTATCTGGTCAGGCAGACGTATCTGGTCAGGTCGATTTATATGGTCTGGTAGATATATCTGGTCAGGTAGATATCGGTAGATATATCTGGTCGGGTAGATATAACTGGTCAGGTAGAAATATCTGGTCAGGTAGAAGTATCTGGTCAGGTAGAAGTATCTGGTCAGGTAGAAATATCTGGTCGGGTAGAAATATCTGGTCGGGTAGAATATTCTGGTCAGGTAGAAATATCAGGTCAGGTAGAATATTCTGGTCAGGTAGATATTGGTAGATATATCTGGTCAGGTAGATATCGGTAGATATATCTGGTCAGGTAGATATCGGTAAATATATCTGGTCAGGTAGATATAGGTAGATATGTCTGGCCAGGTAGAAATATCTGGTCAGGCAGAGATATATGGTCAGGTAGATATAGGTAGATATGTCTGGTCAGGTAGAAATATCTGGGCAGGTCGATTTAACTGGTCAGGTCGATATTTCTGGTCAGGCAGACATTTCTGGTTTGGTAGAAAAAGGTAGATATATCTGGTCAGGCAGACATTTCTGTTCAGATAGAAAAAGGTAGATGTATCTGGTCAGTCAGATGTATCTGGTCAGTCAGATGTATCTGGTCAGGCAGATGTATCTGGTCAGGCAGACGTATCTGGTCAGGTCGATTTATCTGTTCTGGTAGATATATCTGGTCAGGTAGATATATCTGGTCAGGTAGATATCGGTAGATATATATGGTCAGGTAGAGATATCTGGTCAGGTCGATTTATCTGGTCTGGTAGATATATCTGGTCAGGTAGATATATCTGGTCAGGTAGAAATAGGTAGATATGTCTGGTCATGCAGATATATCTGGTCAGGTAGATATATGCAAATATCAGGTAGATATAACGAGTCAGGTAGATATAGGTAGATATAACTGGTCACATAGATATAACTGGTCAGGTAGATATCGGTAGATATATATGGTCAGGTAGAAATATCTGGTCAGTTAGAGATATCTGCTCAGGTAGATATAGGTAGATATAACTGGTCACATAGGTATATCTGGTCAGGTATATATAACTGGTCACATAGATATAACTGGTCAGGTCGATATAACTGGTCAGGTAGATATAGGTAGATATAACTGGTCTCAAAGGTAGATCTGGTCAGGTATATATAACTGGTCACATAGATATACATGGTCTGGTCGATATAACTGGTAAGGTAGAAATGTCTGGCCAGGTATAAATATCTGGTCAGCTAGAAATATCTGATCAGGTAGATATCGGTAGATATATCTGGTCAGGTCGATATAACTTGGTCAGGAAGAAATATCTGGTCAGGTAGAAATATCTGGTCAGGTAGATATCGGTAGAACTATCTGGTCAGGTAGATATAACTGGTCAGGTAGAAATATCTGGTCAGGTAGATATATCTGGTCAGGTAGACATATCTGGTCAGGTAGAAATATCTGGTTAGGTAGAAATATCTGGTCAGGTAGATATCGGTAGAAATATCTGGTCAGGTAGATTTAACTGGTCAGGTAGAAATATCTGGTCAGGTAGATATATCTGGTCAGGTAGACCTATCTGGTCAGGTAGAAATATCTGGAAAGGTAGATATCGGTAGATATATCTGGTCAGGTAGATATCGGTAGATATATCTGGTCAGGTAGATATAACTGGTCAGGTAGACATATCTGGTCAGGTAGACATATCTGGTCAGGTAGAAATATCTGGTCAGGTGGAAATATCTGGAAAGGTTGAAATCGGTAGATATATCTGGTCAGGTAGAAATATCTGGTCGGGTAGATATATCTGGTCGGGTAGATATATCTGCTCAGGTAGAAATATCTGCTCAGGTAGAAATATCTGGTGAGGTAGAAATATCTGGTCAGGCAGATATATCTGGTCAGGCAGAAATATCTGGTCAGGCAGAAATCGGTAGAAATAACTGGTCAGGAAGGTATATTTGGTCAGGCAGAAATATCTGGTCAGGCAGAAATATCTGGTCAGGCAGAAATATCTGGTCAGGCAGAAATATCTGGTCAGGCAGATGTATCTGGTCAGGCAGATGTATCTGGTCAGGCAGGTGTATCTGGTCAGGCATATTTACATTACATTTAAGTCATTTAGCAGACGCTCTTATCCAGAGCGACTTACAAATTGGTGAATTCACCTGCTGACATCAGTTGAACAGCCACTTTACAATAGTGCATCTAAATCATTTGGGGGGTGAGAAGGATTGCTTTATCCTATCCTAGGTATTCCTTGAAGAGGTGGGGTTTCAGGTGTCTCCGGAAGGTGGTGATTGACTCCGCTGTCCTGGCGTCGTGAGGGAGTTTGTTCCACCATTGGGGGGCCAGAGCAGCGAACAGTTTTGACTGGGCTGAGCGGGAACTGTACTTCCTCAGTGGTAGGGAGGCGAGCAGGCCAGAGGTGGATGAACGCAGTGCCCTTGTTTGGGTGTAGGGCCTGATCAGAGCCTGGAGGTACTGCGGTGCCGTTCCCCTCACAGCTCCGTAGGCAAGCACCATGGTCTTGTAGCGGATGCGAGCTTCAACTGGAAGCCAGTGGAGAGAGCGGAGGAGCGGGGTGACGTGAGAGAACTTGGGAAGGTTGAACACCAGACGGCTGCGGCGTTCTGGATGAGTTGTAGGGGTTTAATGGCACAGGCAGGGAGCCCAGCCAACAGCGAGTTGCAGTAATCCAGACGGGAGATGACAAGTGCCTGGATTAGGACCTGCGCCGCTTCCTGTGTGAGGCAGGGGCGTACTCTGCGGATGTTGTAGAGCATGAACCTACAGGAGCGGGCCACCGCCTTGATGTTAGTTGAGAACGACAGGGTGTTGTCCAGGATCACGCCAAGGTTCTTAGCGCTCTGGGAGGAGGAAACAATGGAGTTGTCAACCGTGATGGCGAGATCATGGAACGGGCAGTCCTTCCCCGGGAGGAAGAGCAGCTCCGTCTTGCCGAGGTTCAGCTTGAGGTGGTGATCCGTCATCCACACTGATATGTCTGCCAGACATGCAGAGATGCGATTCGCCACCTGGTCATCAGAAGGGGGAAAGGAGAAGATTAATTGTGTGTCGTCTGCATAGCAATGATAGGAGAGACCATGTGAGGTTATGACAGAGCCAAGTGACTTGGTGTATAGCGAGAATAGGAGAGGGCCTAGAACAGAGCCCTGGGGGACACCAGTGGTGAGAGCGCGTGGCGAGGAGACAGATTCTCGCCACGCCACCTGGTAGGAGCGACCTGTCAGGTAGGACGCAATCCAAGCGTGGGCCGCGCCGGAGATGCCCAACTCGGAGAGGGTGGAGAGGAGGATCTGATGGTTCACAGTGTCGAAGGCAGCCGATAGGTCTAGAAGGATGAGAGCAGAGGAGAGAGAGTTAGCTTTAGCAGTGCGGAGCGCTCCGTGATACAGAGAAGAGCAGTCTCAGTTGAATGACTAGTCTTGAAACCTGACTGATTTGGATCAAGAAGGTCATTCTGAGAGAGATAGCGGGAGAGCTGGCCAAGGACGGCACGTTCAAGAGTTTTGGAGAGAAAAGAAAGAAGGGATACTGGTCTGTAGTTGTTGACATCGGAGGGATCGAGTGTAGGTTTTTTCAGAAGGGGTGCAACTCTCGCTCTCTTGAAGACGGAAGGGACGTAGCCAGCGGTCAGGGATGAGTTGATGAGCGAGGTGAGGTAAGGGAGAAGGTCTCCGGAAATGGTCTGGAGAAGAGAGGAGGGGATAGGGTCAAGCGGGCAGGTTGTTGGGCGGCCGGCCGTCACAAGAAGCGAGATTTCATCTGGAGAGAGAGGGGAGAAAGAGGTCAGAGCACAGGGTAGGGCAGTGTGAGCAGAACCAGCGGTGTCGTTTGACTTAGCAAACGAGGATCGGATGTCGTCGACCTTCTTTTCAAAATGGTTGACGAAGTCATCTGCAGAGAGGGGAGGAGGGGGGAGGAGGATTCAGAAGGGAGGAGAAGGTGGCAAAGAGCTTCCTGGGGTTAGAGGCAGATGCTTGGAATTTAGAGTGGAAGAAAGTGGCTTTAGCAGCAGAGACAGAGGAGGAAAATGTAGAGAGGAGGGAGTGAAAGGATGCCAGGTCCGCAGGGAGGCGAGTTTTCCTCCATTTCCGCTCGGCTGCCCGGAGCACTGTTCTGTGAGCTCGCAATGAGTCGTCGAGCCACGGAGCGGGAGGGGAGGACCGAGCCGGCCTGGAGGATAGGGGACATAGAGAGTCAAAGGATGCAGAAAGGGAAGAGAGGAGGGTTGAGGAGGCAGAATCAGGAGATAGGTTGGAGAAGGTATGAGCAGAGGGAAGAGATGATAGGATGGAAGAGGAGAGAGTAGCGGGGGAGAGAGAGCGAAGGTTGGGACGGCGCGATACCATCCGAGTAGGGGCAGTGTGGGAAGTGTTGGATGAGAGCGAGAGGGAAAAGGATACAAGGTAGTGGTCGGAGACTTGGAGGGGAGTTGCAATGAGGTTAGTGGAAGAACAGCATCTAGTAAAGATGAGGTCGAGCGTATTGCCTGCCTTGTGAGTAGGGGGGAAGGTGAGAGGGTGAGGTCAAAAGAGGAGAGGAGTGGAAAGAAGGAGGCAGAGAGGAATGAGTCAAAGGTAGACGTGGGGAGGTTAAAGTCGCCCAGGACTGTGAGAGGTGAGCCGTCCTCAGGAAAGGAGCTTATCAAGGCATCAAGCTCATTGATGAACTCTCCGAGGGAACCTGGAGGGCGATAAATGATAAGGATGTTAAGCTTGAAAGGGCTGGTAACTGTGACAGCATGGAATTCAAAGGAGGCGATAGACAGATGGGTAAGGGGAGAGAGAGAGAATGACCACTTGGGAGAGATGAGGATCCCGGTGCCACCACCCCGCTGACCAGAAGCTCTCAGGGTGTGCGAGAACACGTGGGCGGACGAAGAGAGAGCAGTAGGAGTAGCAGTGTTGTCTGTGGTGATCCATGTTTCCGTCAGTGCCAAGAAGTCGAGGGACTGGAGGGAGGCATAGGCTGAGATGAACTCTGCCTTGTTGGCCGCAGATCGGCAGTTCCAGAGGCTACCGGAGACCTGGAACTCCACGTGGGTCGTGCGCGCTGGGACCACCAGATTAGGTGGCCGCGGCCACGCGGTGTGGAGCGTTTGTATGGTCTGTGCAGAGAGGAGAGAACAGGGATAGATAGACACATAGTTGACAGGCTACAGAAGAGGCTACGCTAATGCAAAGGAGATTGGAATGACAAGTGGACTACACTTATCGAATGTTCAGAACGTTAAGCTTACGTAGCAAGAATCTTATTGACTAAAATGATTGAAATGATACAGTACTGCTGGAGTAGGCTAGCTGGCAGTGGCTACGTTGTTGACACTACACTAATCAAGTCGTTCCGTCGAGTGTAATAGTTTCTGCAGTGCTGCTATTCGGGGGCTAGCTGGCTAGCTAGCAGTGTTGATTACGTAACGTTACGTTAAAAGAACGACAATAGCTGGCTAGCTAACCTAGAAAATCGCTCCAGACTACACAATTGTCTTAGATACAAAGACGGCTATGTAGCTAGCTAGCTACGATCAAACAAACCAAACCGTTGGACTGTAATGAAGTGAAATGAAAATGTGATACTACCTGTGGAGCGAGGCGGAATGTTGACCGGGTTGTTGAAGTTCAATTCGGAAGACGTTGGCTAGCTGTTGGCTAGCTAGCTAGCAGTGACTCCTACGTTAAGGACGACAAATAGTTGGCTAGCTAACCTCGGTAAATTAAGATAATCACTCTAAGTCTACACACTCTAAACTACACAATTACCTTGGATACGAAGACAGCAAAGACAACTATGTAGCTAGCTAACACTACACTAATCGAGTCGTTGAGTGTAATAGTTTCTACAATGCTAGTGGACGTTAGCTAGCTGCTGTGCTAGTGGACGTTAGCTAGCTGCTGGGCAGAAAGCAGTGTAGACTACGTTAGGACGACGAAATACGATAATTACGCAATTATCTTTGATACAAAGACGGCTATCTAGCTAGCTAAGAAGAAATTGCTAAGATTAGACAAATCAAACCGTTGTACTATAATGAAATGTAAAGAAAAGTTATACTACCTGCGGACCGAAGTGTAGATGCGACCGCTCGCTCCAACCCGGAACCGGAAGTCAGATGTATCTAGTCAGGCAGATATATCTTGTCAGGCAGAAATATCTGGTCAGGCAGAAATATCTGGTCAGGCAGAAATATCTGGTCAGGTAGACCTGTCTGGTCAGGTAGATCTGTCTGGTTAGGTAGAAATATCTGGTCAAGTGGAAATATCTGGAAAGGTAGATATCGGTAGATATATCTGGTCAGGTAGATATAACTGGTGAGGTAGATATAACTGGTCAGGTAGATATAACTGGTCAGGTAGACATATCAGGTCAGGTAGATATATCTGGTCAGGGAGATATATCTGGTAAGGTAGATATGTCTGGTCAGGGAGATCTGTCTGGTAAGGTAGAAATATCTGGTCAGGCAGAAATATCTGGTCAGGCAGAAATCGGTAGATATAAATGGTCAGGAAGGTATATTTGGTCAGGCAGATATCTGGTCAGGCAGAAATATCTGGTCAGGTACATATAGGTAGATATATCTGGTCCGGCAGAAATATCTGGTCAGGTAGATGTAGGTAGATATAT
Organism: Oncorhynchus masou masou; assembly: GCF_036934945.1. Lineage (NCBI taxonomy): Eukaryota > Metazoa > Chordata > Actinopteri > Salmoniformes > Salmonidae > Oncorhynchus > Oncorhynchus masou. The sequence continues at coordinate 41,331 of NW_027006287.1, forward strand.
CTGGTCAGGTAGATATATATGGTGAGGTAGAAATATCTGGTCAGGCAGAAATATCTGGTCAGGCAGATGTATCTGGTCAGGCAGATGTATCTGGTCAGGCAGTTGTATCTGGTCAGGTAGATATATCTGGTCAGGTAGACATATCTGGTCAGTTCGATATAGGAAGATATGTCTGGTCAGGTAGACATAACTGGTCAGGTAGACATATCTGGTCAGGTAGATATATCTGGTCAGGTAGATAAAGGTAGATATGTCTGGTCAGGGAGATCTGTCTGGTCAGGTAGAAATATCTGGTCAAGTGGAAATATCTGGAAAGGTAGATATCGGTAGATATATCTGGTCAGGTAGATATATCTGGTCAGGTAGATATAACTGGTCAGGTAGAAATATCTGGTTAGGTAGAAATATCTGGTCAGGTAGACCTGTCTGGTCAGTTAGATCTGTCTGGTCAGGTGGAAATATCTGGAAAGGTTGAAATCGGTAGATATATCTGGTCAGGTAGAAATATCTGGTCGGGTAGTGTGACGTAGAAGTCCGTCACTGGCCGCGGGCAGCATTTGGTTCTTTAACGCACACACATTCATCACTCCTCCCTGCGCCATTATAAGATAAGTTAACAATGTGGGTCGACACACAAATTAACTTCTGTCTTGGTGCATGCATTTCACAATTGTCAATGTTCATATTTGAGAGAGACAATAATTATTATACTCATCAATGTTGTGGATGAGCGCATTGTTTGTTTGTTCTGTTCCTCTCTCTCCATCTCTGTAGCTTCCGGGTATGCTGGAAAAGGACCCGAGCTAAGGGAATTGGGTTGGCTTTATAGTGCCTGTCCCAAATGGCTCATTAATGCATATGGGCATATTGAAAGATATTGTCAGTAGTGATGTAATGTTGTAAATGTTATGTTGTGATATTGTTTAAAACCGTGTTGCAATGTATATCCTTTAGTATGTTTAGTTCATGGAAAATGTAGGTTTCTATTGTTAATTGATTAATTAATTAGGGTTAATTGTTCTGAGGGGAGGGGCTAGCCCTACAAAAGGAGCCTCTCTTTCAGTCTCTAGAGGGGTAGTTTGGATTGAGCTGTGGATGGGGCAGCATTGTTTTTAAGCTGTCCCATAAGGTAGACGTTGATGGCAGTACTGTTGTTTTTTTGTTCCGGAATCACTTGTAAATAAACACCTTTGCACAGAAGAACTTTTGCGGTTCCGCCATCTTTTTATTTTGATAGAGGTTAGGTTATCCAGTTTAGCCTTCTGGCCTACTCTACGTGACATATGGTGGCAGTGGTGGGATGGCGCACCGCAAATCAGTGAATTCCAACAAGAGAGGTAAAGGAATGCGTACAGGATTGCGTTCTCAGCAACAGCATCAACTGTCAGAAAAGGTACCTGAAGTTGAACCGGGGTGGAATACCATGGAATCGTCTGGTGAAGAAGAGGTCAAGAATGAGAAACTAGGAGCCCGACCGCGGGCCAAAGACAACCAGAACTGGGTGAGCTGCTGACTGAAGGAGCAGTTGGGGGACCAGAACCACACCCAACCATGGTAACCCTTTTTCAGCAACTTTTCACCTGCCTTGAGAGGAGGGATGAAGACCTCAAGCAGGAGTTACGTGGCCTACGCCAATCTATCCTCACAGCTCCCCACCAGGCGGAACTCGTCAGTGAGAGCCCAAGATTGGGTCTTCCAACACCAGGACGACAAAGGCTCGATGCAGCAGGGACTTCAACTCCACAGCAGGCACCCCAAGCAGTAATGAGGCCAGCACCAGGAGACCAGTCCAGCAGTGTTAACGTCCATCTTCCAGCATTCCTGAGGAAGGAGCCAGAGATGCCCTCATACCAGCAGGGGGAGGACATTGAAAACTACCTGCTGAGGTTTGAGCGCATGGCTAAGACGTGGCAGTGGCCTGAGGTAGAGTGGGCCTGCAGGCTTGTCCCATTGCTCACGGGCAAGGCCTTAGAGGCTTACACAGCAATGGATGAGGGGCTGTCCAATGTCTACAAGGGCTTGAAGGAAGCGCTGCTGGTGAAGTTTGACATCTCACCGGAAACCTACCGTCAACGCTTCAGAGCTGCATCAACGCCATCGGGTGAGTCGCCGACAGAGACGTACCACCGCCTCAAGGGTCTCTACCGACGATGGGTTCGACCGGGGGAGAAGACACAGGACGAAATCGGGGAGGTCATCATCCTCGAGCAACTTCTACAGGTTCTACCACGCGACGTTAGAACCTGGGTCCGAGAGCACGAGCCCAAGGACGGGCTTATGGCGGCCAAGCTTGCACTGCAGTATCTTAATGCACGTAAAGGGGGCCCACCACAACCTGCAGCACCCGCTCCAAGGAGTCTCAGAGACACAAGGGACATCAGAAACGCCAGAGATGGTGGAGGTAACTCTGGGGGTTATGTGTCTGGGAGGGAGGTAAGGGATCATGCAGTTTGCTCTGATGGGAGGGGTCTGACCTGTTTTTACTGCCGGCAGCAGGGGCACAAAGCTTCAATGTGTCCGCTACGTAAATCCAAGCTCTCAGGTTACTGTTATGTACCCAGAGAGGGGGATGGTGTTCAGAATAGACAGACTCGGGAAGGGTCATGCTTGGTACCTGTAAAAGTGAATGGTAAAAGTCTTACTGCAATGATTGACACCGGCAGTTCCCTTTCATTGATCAGAAAAGGTAATGTACCTGTTAATGACATTGATTATGGTCATCAGACACTGATCCAATGTGTCCATGGTGACCAGTCACAGCAGCCCACAGCTGAGCTCACAGTTGAGATTCAGGGTCAGAAATACCTCCTCAAAGTTGGGGTAATGGAGAAGCTACCTTTTGAGATGATTTTGGGGAGGGATGTGCCTGTACTCTCTGATCTGTTGGGAAGTGTGGGGGGTCAGCTATATGGGCAGTCAGTTTGCCAGTCTGATGTTCAGATGGCATGTTCAGTTGTCACTCGTGCCCAGGCCAAAGCTGGTTTACAACCTCTGCCTGACTTGTGTGATAGTCTGTGCGAGGGGGAACCAAAGGGCCCAGAAAGTCACGCCGCCAGCGGCGTCTTGAGAAGTATGTGGGAACCCCTGTACCTGTTGCTGATGTGTCTGGGTTAGAGGTGCAATGGGATGTTCCACAAAATTTTGCTACACTGCAGAGGTCTGACTCAACCTTGAAATGTTTGTTTGACAAGGCCTTAGCTGGGGACAGTCAATCTTCATGTGGGGATTTACACAGTAGACAACCACATACTCTACCTTGGGTCAGAGGCAGATAGCAAGAAGTTGGTGGTGCCATCTACCTGTAGACCACTTGTTCTCAACCTTGCACATACAGTTCCATGGGCAGGCCATCTAGGGCAACATAAGACCTATCTTAGGCTAGGCTCCCGTTTCTTTTGGCCCTCCATGTATACTGATGTACAAAAATACTGCAAATCATGCCCCACGTGCCAGAAAACCAGTGCTGTCCGTAGGTCTGAACGGGCTCCTCTATGTTCACTGCCAGTTATCTCTACCCCATTCAAGAGAATTGCAATGGACATTGTTGGACCCTTGGAGAAGAGTAGTGCAGGTTACAAGTATATATTGGTGATCTGTGACTATGCCACCCGGTTCCCAGAAGCCTTCCCACTCCGTTCCATAACCACTCCAAAAATAATCAGTGCTCTTGTTCAGCTCTTCTCTCGTGTAGGAATCCCAGATGAAATCCTGACGGACCAAGGGACAAACTTCACCTCGCGACTGATGGTTCAACTCCACCGACAGCTGGGCATTAAAGGCTTGAGGACTACTCCCTACCATCCCCAAACGGATGGGCTCAGAGAGATTCAATCAAACGCTCAAGAACATGCTGAGGAAGTTTGTGGCTGACACTGGTAAAGACTGGGATAAGTGGTTACCCTTTCTGCTTTTTGCTTACAGGGAGGTGCCTCAGGCATCGACAGGTTTCTCGCCATTCGAACTCCTCTATGGATGGCCAGTGCAAGGACCACTGGACCTGCTGAAGAAGTGCAGGGAGGGTTCCCCAGTAGCTACCTCAGGACAGGGGATTGTCCAGTATGTCCTCCAGATGCGAGACAGGTTGGAACGGTACCGAGAGGAAGCTAGAGCAAACCTTCAGCAAGCCCAGAAGGCCCAGAAGAGAGGCTATGACCAGCACGCTCGCCACAGAGAGTTTGAGCCAGGACAGAAAGTCCTGCTCCTCCTTCCCTCGTCTACCAGCAAGCTCCTTGCGCAATGGCAAGGACCGTACCTAATCGAGAGGAAGATGGGCCCAGTGACCTACGAGGTGCTGCACCCGGACAAGGGTAAGAAGAAGCAAACCTACCATGTGAACCTTCTCAAGGCCTGGGAGGAGAAAGGGGAACTCTCCAAAGGAAAGTCCTTTCTGGTCCGCAGAGTAGAAGAGGATGAGTCGGATGGGGTCACAGAGGCATGGAAAGAACGAGCAGAAGTCATACTGGCTCACCTGGAAGAAGACAAGCAAGATGAGCTGAAGCAGCTGTTTGGCAAGTATCCGGCCCTCTTCAGTCAGAGACCAGGAAGAACCAAAGTCCTAGAACACGTCATTCGTTTGAAACCTGGCCAGAACCCTGTCCGCCAGCATCCTTACCGTGTGCCTGAGAGGCTGGTGGTAGCCCTCAAGGAAGAGGTCCACACCATGATGGAGATGGATGTTGTCGAGCCATCTTCAAGTGAATGGAGCAGCCCTATTGTCATTGTCCCAAAGAAGGATGGCTCTTTGCGCGTCTGCATGGACTTCCGTAAGGTGAATGCCATCTCCCAGTTTGATGCCTATCCCATGCCCCGCATTGACGACTTACTGGAGAGAATAGGTAGAGCTCATTACATCACCACATTGGATCTCTGCAAAGGGTACTGGCAGGTGCCCCTGGATGAACAATCCAAGGCCTACACTGCATTCCGGACGCCAATGGGCCTGTTCCAGTTCAAGGTCATGCCGTTTGGCCTTCATGGGGCCCCTGCGACTTTCCAGAGGCTGATGGACAAGGTCCTCCAGGACTGTGACGATTACTGTGCTGCTTACTTGGACGACGTGGTGATCTACAGCCACTCCTGGGAGGAGCACATACAGCATCTTAGCAGAGTACTGGGGAAGATCCATGAAGCAGGCCTCACGCTTAACCTCCTGAAGTGTGAGTGGGCGAAACAGGAGACAAAGTACCTGGGTTACCAGCTGGGTAAGGGTGAAGTTCGGCCTCAGGTGGAGAAAGTGGAGTCCATCTGGAATAGCCCTCAACCCAGAACCAAGACACAGGTGAAGTCCTTCCTAGGTCTGGCAGGGTGGTACCGGAGATTCATTCCACAGTTTTCGACCATCGCTGTCCCTCTGACCAACCTCACTTCGAAGGGGGCCAGCAACCCTGTGAAGTGGACTGAGGAGTGTGAGGAAGCCTTCATGACACTGAAAAAACGACTGTGCTCATTCCCTGTTCTCCAGACCCCTGATTTTCAGAAGAGATTTCTCGTGCAGGTGGACGCTTCGGCTGTAGGAATTGGAGCTGTTCTGGCCCAAGGGGAGCCAGGAGAAGAGCTTCCTGTGCTGTACCTGAGTCGGAAGCTGTTGCCCAGGGAAACCAGGTATTCTACAATCGAAAAGGAGTGCCTGGCTATAAAGTGGGCCCTAGATAGCCTCCGTTACTACCTTCTTGGGAGGGAATTTGACCTGCACACGGACCACAGAGCACTGACCTGGATCCAGACCATGAAGGACCGGAATTCTCGTGTGACCAGGTGGTATCTGGAGCTCCAGCCCTTCAGGTTCTGTGTCCGTCACAAGGCAGGAAAAGAGAACGTTACTGCGGACTACCTATCAAGACTCCCGAACATGGTCGCTTCAGGAGAGGAGGAAGGTAATGTGACGTAGAAGTCCGTCACTACGCGGGCAGCATTTGGTTCTTTAACGCACACACATTCATCACTCCTCCCTGCGCCATTATAAGATAAGTTAACAATGTGGGTCGACACACAAATTAACTTCTGTCTTGGTGCATGCATTTCACAATTGTCAATGTTCATATTTGAGAGAGACAATAATTATTATACTCATCAATGTTGTGGATGAGCGCATTGTTTGTTTGTTCTGTTCCTCTCTCCATCTCTGTAGCTTCCGGGTATGCTGGAAAAGGACCCGAGCTAAGGGAATTGGGTTGGCTTTATAGTGCCTGTCCCAAATGGCTCATTAATGCATATGGGCATATTGAAAGATATTGTCAGTAGTGATGTAATGTTGTAAATGTTATGTTGTGATATTGTTTAAAACCGTGTTGCAATGTATATCCTTTAGTATGTTTAGTTCATGGAAAATGTAGGTTTCTATTGTTAATTGATTAATTAATTAGGGTTAATTGTTCTGAGGGGAGGGGCTAGCCCTACAAAAGGAGCCTCTCTTTCAGTCTCTAGAGGGGCAGTTTGGATTGAGCTGTGGATGGGGCAGCATTGTTTTTAAGCTGTCCCATAAGGTAGACGTTGATGGCAGTACTGTTGTTTTTTTGTTCCGGAATCACTTGTAAATAAACACCTTTGCACAGAAGAACTTTTGCGGTTCCGCCATCTTTTTATTTTGATAGAGGTTAGGTTATCCAGTTTAGCCTTCTGGCCTACTCTACGTGACAGGTAGATATATCTGGTCGGGTAGATATATCTGGTCGGGTAGAAATATAATATAATAATATAATATATCCCATTTAGCAGACGCTTTTGTCCAAAGCGACTTACAAGTTGGCTGGGGCCACTACTTTTTTTGCATATGGGTGGCCCCAGCGGGAATCGAACCCACGACGCTTGGCGTTGCAAGCGCCATGCTCTACCGACTGAGCCACACAGGACACAAATATCTGGTCAGGAAGTTATATTTGGTCAGGCAGATATCTGGTCAGGCAGAAATATCTGGTCAGGCAGAAATCGGTAGATATAACTGGTCAGGAAGTTATATTTGGTCAGGCAGATATCTGGTCAGGCAGAAATATCTGGTCAGGTACATATAGGTAGATATATCTGGTCAGGCAGAAATATCTGGTCAGGTACATATAGGTAGATATATCTGGTCAGGTAGATATATCTGGTGAGGTAGAAATATCTGGTCAGGCAGATATATCAAGTCAGGCAGATATGTCCAGTCAGGCAGATATATCTAGTCAGGGAGAAATATCTAGTCAGGGAGAAATATCTAGTCAGGCAGAAATATCTACTCAGGTAGAAATATCTGGTCAGGTAGACATATCTGGTCAGTTCGATATAGGAAGATATGTCTGGTCAGGTAGATATATCTGGTCAGGTAGATATATCTGGTCAGGTAGATAAAGTTAGATATGTCTGGTCAGGGAGATCTGTCTGGTCAGGTAGAAATATCTGGTCAGGCAGAAATATCTGGTCAGGCAGAAATCGGTAGATATAACTGGTCAGGAAGGTATATTTGGTCAGGCAGATATCTGGTCAGGCAGATATATCTGGTCAGGTACATATAGGTAGATATTTCTGGTCAGGCAGAAATATCTGGTCAGGCAGAAATATCTGGTCAGGCAGATGTATCTGGTCAGGCAGGTGTATCTGGTCAGGTAGATATATCTGGTCAGGTAGACATATCTGGTCAGTTCGATATAGGAAGATATGTCTGGTCAGGTAGACATAACTGGTCAGGTAGACATATCTGGTCAGGTAGATATATCTGGTCAGGTAGATATATCTGGTCAGGTAGATAAAGGTACATATGTCTGGTCAGGGAGATCTGTCTGGTCAGGTAGAAATATCTGGTCAAGTGGAAATATCTGGAAAGGTAGATATCGGTAGATATATCTGGTCAGGTAGATATATCTGGTCAGGTAGATATAACTGGTCAGGTAGAAATATCTGGTTAGGTAGAAATATCTGGTCAGGTAGACCTGTCTGGTCAGGTAGATCTGTCTGGTCAGGTGGAAATATCTGGAAAGGTTGAAATATGTAGATATATCTGGTCAGGTAGAAATATCTGGTGGGGTAGATATATCTGGTCAGGTAGATATATCTGGTCGGGTAGAAATATCTGGTCAGGTAGAAATATCTGCTCAGGTAGAAATATCTGGTCAGGCAGATATATCTGGTCAGGCAGAAATATCTGGTCAGGCAGAAATCGGTAGATATAACTGGTCAGGAAGGTATATTTGGTCAGGCAGATATCTGGTCAGGCAGAAATATCTGGTCAGGTACATATAGGTAGATATATCTGGTCAGGCAGAAATATCTGGTCAGGTACATATAGGTAGATATATCTGGTCAGGTAGATATATCTGGTGAGGTAGAAATATCTGGTCAGCTAGAAATATCTGATCAGGTAGATATCGGTAGATGTATCTGGTCACTTCGATATAACTTGGTCAGGAAGAAATATCTGGTCAGGTAGAAATATCTGGTCAGGTAGAAATATCTGGTCAGGTAGAAATATCTGCTCAGGTAGAAATATCTGGTGAGGTAGAAATATCTGGTCAGGCAGAAATATCTGGTCAGGCAGAAATATCTGGTCAGGCAGATGTATCTGGTCAGGCAGATGTATCTGGTCAGGCAGGTGTATCTGGTCAGGCAGATGTATCTGGTCAGGCAGATATATCTGGTCAGGCAGATATATCTAGTCAGGCAGAAATATCTAGTCAGGCAGAAATATCTGGTCAGGTAGATATAGGTAGATATATCTGGTCAGGTAGAAATATCTACTCAGGTAGAAATATCTGGTCAGGTAGACATATCTGGTCAGGTAGACATATCTGGTCAGTTCGATATAGGAAGATATGTCTGGTCAGGTAGATATAACTGGTCAGGTAGACATATCTGGTCAGGTAGATATATCTGGTCAGGTAGATATATCTGGTCAGGTAGATAAAGGTAGATATGTCTGGTCAGGGAAATCTGTCTGGTCAGGTAGAAATATCTGGTCAAGTGGAAATATCTGGAAAGGTAGATATCGGTAGATATATCTGGTCAGGTAGATATCGGTAGATATTACTGGTCACATAGGTATATCTGGTCAGGTATATATAACTGGTCACATAGATACAACTGGTCAGGTCGATATAACTGGTCAGGTAGATATAGGTAGATATAACTGGTCACAAAGGTACATCTGGTCAGGTATATATAACTGGTCACATAGATATAAATGGTCTGGTCGATATAACTGGTCAGGTAGAAATGTCTGGCCAGGTAGAAATATCTGGTCAGCTAGAAATGTCTGATCAGGTAGATATCGGTAGATATATCTGGTCACCTCGATATAGCTTGGTCAGGAAGAAATATCTGGTCAGGTAGAAATATCTGGTCAGGTAGATATCGGTGGAAATATCTGGTCAGGTAGATATAACCGGTCAGGTAGAAATATCTGGTCAGGTAGATATATCTGGTCAGGTAGATATAACTGGTCAGGTAGAAATATCTGGTTAGGTAGAAATATCTGGTCAGGTAGACCTGTCTGGTCAGGTAGATCTGTCTGGTCAGGTGGAAATATCTGGAAAGGTTGAAATCGGTAGATATATCTGGTCAGGTAGAAATATCTGGTCGGGTAGATATATCTGGTCGGGTAGATATATCTGGTCGGGTAGATATATCTGGTCAGGTAGAAATATCTGGTCAGGTAGAAATATCTGCTCAGGTAGAAATATCTGGTGAGGTAGAAATATCTGGTCAGGCAGATATATCTGGTCAGGAAGAAATATCTGGTCAGGCAGAAATCGGTAGATATAACTGGTCAGGAAGGTATATTTGGTCAGGCAGATATCTGGTCAGGCAGAAATATCTGGTCAGGTACATATAGGTAGATATATCTGGTCAGGCAGAAATATCTGGTCAGGTACATATAGGTAGATATATCTGGTCAGGCAGAAATATCTGGTCAGGCAGAAATATCTGGTCAGGCAGATGTATCTGGTCAGGCAGATGTATCTGGTCAGGCAGGTGTATCTGGTCAGGTAGATATATCTGGTCAGGTAGACATATCTGGTCAGTTTGATATAGGAAGATATGTCTGGTCAGGTAGACATAACTGGTCAGGTAGACATATCTGGTCAGGTAGATATATCTGGTCAGGTAGATATATCTGGTCAGGTAGATAAAGGTAGATATGTCTGGTCAGGGAGATCTGTCTGGTCAGGTAGAAATATCTGGTCAAGTGGAAATATCTGGAAAGGTAGATATCGGTAGATATATCTGGTCAGGCAGAAATATCTGGTCAGGTACATATAGGTAGATATATCTGGTCAGGCAGAAATATCTGGTCAGGTACATATAGGTAGATATATCTGGTCAGGTAGATATATCTGGTGAGGTAGAAATATCTGGTCAGGCAGAAATATCTGGTCAGGCAGAAATATCTGGTCAGGCAGATGTATCTGGTCAGGCAGGTGTATCTGGTCAGGTAGATATATCTGGTCAGGTAGATAAAGGTAGATATGTCTGGTCAGGGAGATCTGTCTGGTCAGGTAGAAATATCTGGTCAAGTGGAAATATCTGGAAAGGTAGATATCGGTAGATATATCTGGTCAGGTAGATATATCTGGTCAGGTAGATATAACTGGTCAGGTAGAAATATCTGGTTAGGTAGAAATATCTGGTCAGGTAGACCTGTCTGGTCAGGTAGATCTGTCTGGTCAGGTGGAAATATCTGGAAAGGTTGAAATATGTAGATATATCTGGTCAGGTAGAAATATCTGGTCGGGTAGATATATCTGGTCGGGTAGATATATCTGGTCGGGTAGATATATCTGGTCGGGTAGATATATCTGGTCAGGTAGAAATATCTGCTCAGGTAGAAATATCTGCTCAGGTAGGATAGGATAGGATAAGTAATCCTTCTCACCCCCCCTTAAATGATTTAGATGCACTATTGTAAAGTGGCTGTTCCAATTGATGTCAGAAGGTGAATTCACCAATTTGTAAGTCGCTCTGGATAAGAGTGTCTGCTAAATGACTTAAATGTAAATGTAAATGTAGAAATATCTGGTCAGGTAGAAATATCTGGTCAGGCAGATATATCTGGTCAGGCAGAAATATCTGGTCAGACAGAAATCAGTAGATATAACTGGTCAGGAAGGTATATTTGGTCAGGCAGATATCTGGTCAGGCAGAAATATCTGGTCAGGTACATATAGGTAGATATATCTGGTCAGGCAGAAATATCTGGTCAGGTACATATAGGTAGATATATCTGGTCAGGTAGATATATCTGGTGAGGTAGAAATATCTGGTCAGGCAGAAATATCTGGTCAGGCAGAAATATCTGGTCAGGCAGATGTATCTGGTCAGGCAGGTGTATCTGGTCAGGCAGGTGTATCTGGTCAGGCAGATGTATCTGGTCAGGCAGATGTATCTGGTCAGGCAGATATATCTAGTCAGGCAGAAATATCTAGTCAGGCAGAAATATCTGGTCAGGTAGATATAGGTAGATATATCTGGTCAGGTAGAAATATCTACTCAGGTAGAAATATCTGGTCAGGTAGACATATCTGGTCAGTTCGATATAGGAAGATATGTCTGGTCAGGTAGATATAACTGGTCAGGTAGACATATCTGGTCAGGTAGATATATCTGGTCAGGTAGATATATCTGGTCAGGTAGATAAAGGTAGATATGTCTGGTCAGGGAGATCTGTCTGGTCAGGTAGAAATATCTGGTCAAGTGGAAATATCTGGAAAGGTAGATATCGGTAGATATATCTGGTCAGGTAGATATAACTGGTCAGGTAGATATAACTGGTCAGGTAGAAATATCTGGTTAGGTAGAAATATCTGGTCAGGTAGACCTGTCTGGTCAGGTAGATCTGTCTGGTCAGGTGGAAATATCTGGAAAGGTTGAAATATGTAGATATATCTGGTCAGGTAGAAATATCTGGTCGGGTAGATATATCTGGTCGGGTAGATATATCTGGTCGGGTAGATATATCTGGTCGGGTAGATATATCTGGTCAGGTAGAAATATCTGCTCAGGTAGACATATCTGCTCAGGTAGAAATATCTGCTCAGGTAGGATAGGATAGGATAAGTAATCCTTCTCACCCCCCCCCCTTAAATGATTTAGATGCACTATTGTAAAGTGGCTGTTCCACTGGATGTCAGAAGGTGAATTCACCAATTTGTAAGTCGCTCTGGATAAGAGTGTCTGCTAAATGACTTAAATGTAAATGTAAATGTAGAAATATCTGGTCAGGTAGAAATATCTGGTCAGGCAGATATATCTGGTCAGGCAGAAATATCTGGTCAGGCAGAAATCAGTAGATATAACTGGTCAGGAAGGTATATTTGGTCAGGCAGATATCTGGTCAGGCAGAAATATCTGGTCAGGTACATATAGGTAGATATATCTGGTCAGGCAGAAATATCTGGTCAGGTACATATAGGTAGATATATCTGGTCAGGTAGATATATCTGGTGAGGTAGAAATATCTGGTCAGGCAGAAATATCTGGTCAGGCAGAAATATCTGGTCAGGCAGATGTATCTGGTCAGGCAGGTGTATCTGGTCAGGCAGGTGTATCTGGTCAGGCAGATGTATCTGGTCAGGCAGATGTATCTGGTCAGGCAGATATATCTAGTCAGGCAGAAATATCTAGTCAGGCAGAAATATCTGGTCAGGTAGATATAGGTAGATATATCTGGTCAGGTAGAAATATCTACTCAGGTAGAAATATCTGGTCAGGTAGACATATCTGGTCAGGTAGACATATCTGGTCAGTTCGATATAGGAAGATATGTCTGGTCAGGTAGAAATATCTGGTCAGGTAGACATATCTGGTCAGGTAGATATATCTGGTCAGGTAGATATATCTGGTCAGTTAGATAAAGGTAGATATGTCTGGTCAGGGAGATCTGTCTGGTCAGGTAGAAATATCTGGTCAAGTGGAAATATCTGGAAAGGTAGATATCGGTAGATATATCTGGTCAGGTAGATATATCTGGTCAGGTAGATATAACTGGTCAGGTAGAAATATCTGGTTAGGTAGAAATATCTGGTCAGGTAGACCTGTCTGGTCAGGTAGATCTGTCTGGTCAGGTGGAAATATCTGGAAAGGTTGAAATAGGTAGATATATCTGGTCAGGTAGAAATCTCTGGTCGGGTAGATATATCTGGTCGGGTAGATATATCTGGTCGGGTAGATACATCTGGTCGGGTAGATATATCTGGTCGGGTAGATATATCTGGTCGGGTAGATATATCTGGTCAGGTAGAAATATCTGCTCAGGTAGAAATATCTGCTCAGGTAGGATAGGATAGGATAAGTAATCCTTCTCACCCCCCCTTAAATGATTTAGATGCACTATTGTAAAGTGGCTGTTCCACTGGATGTCAGAAGGTGAATTCACCAATTTGTAAGTCGCTCTGGATAAGAGCGTCTGCTAAATGACTTAAATGTAAATGTAAATGTAGAAATATCTGGTCAGGTAGAAATATCTGGTCAGGCAGATATATCTGGTCAGGCAGATATATCTGGTCAGGCAGAAATATCTGGTCAGGCAGAAATCAGTAGATATAACTGGTCAGGAAGGTATATTTGGTCAGGCAGATATCTGGTCAGGCAGAAATATCTGGTCAGGTACATATAGGTAGATATATCTGGTCAGGCAGAAATATCTGGTCAGGTAGATATATCTGGTGAGGTAGAAATGTCTGGTCAGGCAGATATATCTGGTCAGGCAGAAATATCTGGTCAGGCAGAAATCGGTAGATATAACTGGTCAGGAAGGTATATTTGGTCAGGCAGATATCTGGTCAGGTAGAAATATCTGGTCAGGTACATATAGGTAGATATATCTGGTCAGGCAGAAATATCTGGTCAGGTACATATAGGTAGATATATCTGGTCAGGTAGAAATATCTGGTCAGAAAGAAATATCTGGTCAGGGAGAAATATCTGGTCAGGCAGATGTATCTGGTCAGGCAGATGTATCTGGTCAGGCAGGTGTATCTGGTCAGGCAGATGTATCTGGTCAGGCAGATATATCTGGTCAGGCAGATATATCTAGTCAGGCAGATATATCTAGTCAGGCAGATATATCTAGTCAGGCAGAAATATCTAGTCAGGCAGAAATATCTGGTCAGGCAGAAATATCTTGTGAGGTAGATATAGGTAGATATATCTGGTCAGGTAGAAATATCTACTCAGGTAGAAATATCTGGTCAGGTAGAAATATCTGGTCAGGCAGAAATCAGTAGATATAACTGGTCAGGAAGGTATATTTGGTCAGGCAGATATCTGGTCAGGTAGATATATCTGGTCAGGTAGAAATATCTACTCAGGTAGAAATATCTGGTCAGGTAGACATATCTGGTCAGGTAGACATATCTGGTCAGTTCGATATAGGAAGATATGTCTGGTCAGGTAGATATAACTGGTCAGGTAGACATATCTGGTCAGGTAGATATATCTGGTCGGGTAGATATATCTGGTCGGGTAGATAAAGGTAGATATGTCTGGTCAGGGAGATCTGTCTGGTCAGGTAGAAATATCTGGTCAGGCAGATATATCTGGTCAGGCAGAAATATCTGGTCAGGCAGAAATCGCTAGATATAACTGGTCAGGAAGGTATATTTGGTCAGGCAGATATCTGGTCAGGCAGAAATATCTGGTCATGTACATATAGGTAGATATATCTGGTCAGGCAGAAATATCTGGTCAGGTACATATAGGTAGATATATCTGGTCAGGTAGATATATATGGTGAGGTAGAAATATCTGGTCAGGCAGATATAACTGGTCAGGTAGATATAACTGGTCAGGTAGAAATATCTGGTCAGGTAGACCTGTCTGGTCAGGTAGATCTGTCTGGTCAGGTGGAAATATCTGGAAAGGTTGAAATAGGTAGATATATCTGGTCAGGTAGAAATATCTGGTCGGGTAGATATATCTGGTCGGGTAGATATATCTGCTCGGGTAGATATATCTGGTCGGGTAGATATATCTGGTCAGGTAGAAATATCTGCTCAGGTAGAAATATCTGCTCAGGTAGAAATATCTGGTCAGTATGATATAGGCAGATTTAACTGGTCAGGTAGATATGTCTGGTCAGGTAGAAATATCTGTTCAGGTAGAAATATCTGGTCAGGTAGAAAAAGGTAGATGTCTCTTGTCAGGTAGATATGTCTGGTCAGGTCGATATAACTGGTCAGGTAGATATAACTGGTCAGGTAGAAATTTCGGTTTCGGTAGATATCGGTAGATACATCTGGTCAGGTTGATATAACTCGTCAAGTTGAAATATCTGGTCAGGCAGAAATATCTGGTCAGGTAGAAATATTTGGTCAGGTAGATGTCGGTAGGTATATCTGGTCAGGCAGAAATATCTGGTCAGGCAGAAATATCTGATCAGGTAGACATATCTGGTCAGGTAGAAATATCTGCTCAGGTAGGATAGGATAGGATAGGATAGGATAGGATAGGATAGGATAAGTAATCCTTCTCAACCCCCCCCCCTTAAATGATTTAGATGCACTATTGTAAAGTGGCTGTTCCACTGGATGTCAGAAGGTGAATTCACCAATTTGTAAGTCGCTCTGGATAAGAGCGTCTGTAAATGACTTAAATGTAAATGTAAATGTAGAAATATCTGGTCAGGTAGAAATATCTGGTCAGGCAGATATATCTGGTCAGGCAGATATATCTGGTCAGGCAGAAATATCTGGTCAGGCAGAAATCAGTAGATATAACTGGTCAGGAAGGTATATTTGGTCAGGCAGATATCTGGTCAGGCAGAAATATCTGGTCAGGTACATATAGGTAGATATATCTGGTCAGGCAGAAATATCTGGTCAGGTACATATAGGTAGATATGTCTGGTCAGGTAGATATATCTGGTGAGGTAGAAATATCTGGTCAGGCAGAAATATCTGGTCAGGCAGAAATATCTGGTCAGGCAGATGTATCTGGTCAGGCAGGTGTATCTGGTCAGGCAGATGTATCTGGTCAGGCAGATATATCTGGTCAGGCAGATATATCTAGTCAGGCAGATATATCTAGTCAGGCAGATATATCTAGTCAGGCAGAAATATCTGGTCAGGCAGAAATATCTGGTCAGGTAGATATAGGTAGATATATCTGGTCAGGTAGAAATATCTACTCAGGTAGAAATATCTGGTCAGTTAGACATATCTGTTCAGGTAGACATATCTGGTCAGTTCGATATAGGAAGATATGTCTGGTCAGGTAGATATAACTGGTCAGGTAGACATATCTGGTCAGGTAGATATATCTGGTCAGGTAGATAAAGGTAGATATGTCTGGTCAGGGAGATCTGTCTGGTCAGGTAGAAATATCTGGTCAAGTGGAAATATCTGGAAAGGTAGATATCGGTAGATATAACTGGTCAGGTAGATATAACTGGTCAGGTAGAAATATCTGGTTAGGTTGAAATATCTGGTCAGGTAGACCTGTCTGGTCAGGTAGATCTGTCTGGTCAGGTGGAAATATCTGGAAAGGTTGAAATCGGTAGATATATCTGGTCAGGTAGAAATATCTGGTCGGGTAGATATATCTTGTCGGGTATATATATCTGGTCAGGTAGATAAAGGTAGATATGTCTTGTCAGGGAGATCTGTCTGGTCAGGCAGATATATCTGGTCAGGCAGAAATATCTGGTCAGGCAGAAATCGGTAGATATAACTGGTCAGGTAGATATGTCTGGTCAGGTCGATATAACTGGTCAGGTAGATATAACTGGTCAGGTAGAAATTTCGGTTTCGGTAGATATCGGTAGATACATCTGGTCAGGTTGATATAACTCGTCAAGTTGAAATATCTGGTCAGGCAGAAATATCTGGTCAGGTAGAAATATTTGGTCAGGTAGATGTCGGTAGGTATATCTGGTCAGGCAGAAATATCTGGTCAGGCAGAAATATCTGATCAGGTAGACATATCTGGTCAGGTAGAAATATCTGCTCAGGTAGGATAGGATAGGATAGGATAGGATAGGATAGGATAAGTAATCCTTCTCAACCCCCCCCCCCTTAAATGATTTAGATGCACTATTGTAAAGTGGCTGTTCCACTGGATGTCAGAAGGTGAATTCACCAATTTGTAAGTCGCTCTGGATAAGAGCGTCTGCTAAATGACTTAAATGTAAATGTAAATGTAGAAATATCTGGTCAGGTAGAAATATCTGGTCAGGCAGAAATATCTGGTCAGGCAGATATATCTGTTCAGGCAGAAATATCTGGTCAGGCAGAAATCAGTAGATATAACTGGTCAGGAAGGTATATTTGGTCAGGCAGATATCTGGTCAGGCAGAAATATCTGGTCAGGTACATATAGGTAGATATATCTGGTCAGGCAGAAATATCTGGTCAGGTACATATAGGTAGATATGTCTGGTCAGGTAGATATATCTGGTGAGGTAGAAATATCTGGTCAGGCAGAAATATCTGGTCAGGCAGAAATATCTGGTCAGGCAGAAATATCTGGTCAGGCAGATGTATCTGGTCAGGCAGGTGTATCTGGTCAGGCAGATGTATCTGGTCAGGCAGATATATCTGGTCAGGCAGATATATCTAGTCAGGCAGATATATCTAGTCAGGCAGATATATCTAGTCAGGCAGAAATATCTGGTCAGGCAGAAATATCTGGTCAGGTAGATATAGGTAGATATATCTGGTCAGGTAGAAATATCTACTCAGGTAGAAATATCTGGTCAGGTAGACATATCTGTTCAGGTAGACATATCTGGTCAGTTCGATATAGGAAGATATGTCTGGTCAGGTAGATATAACTGGTCAGGTAGACATATCTGGTCAGGTAGATATATCTGGTCAGGTAGATAAAGGTAGATATGTCTGGTCAGGGAGATCTGTCTGGTCAGGTAGAAATATCTGGTCAAGTGGAAATATCTGGAAAGGTAGATATCGGTAGATATATCTGGTCAGGTAGATATAACTGGTCAGGTAGAAATATCTGGTTAGGTAGAAATATCTGGTCAGGTAGACCTGTCTGGTCAGGTAGATCTGTCTGGTCAGGTGGAAATATCTGGAAAGGTTGAAATCGGTAGATATATCTGGTCAGGTAGAAATATCTGGTCGGGTAGATATATCTTGTCGGGTATATATATCTGGTCAGGTAGATAAAGGTAGATATGTCTTGTCAGGGAGATCTGTCTGGTCAGGCAGATATATCTGGTCAGGCAGAAATATCTGGTCAGGCAGAAATCGGTAGATATAACTGGTCAGGAAGGTATATTTGGTCAGGCAGATATCTGGTCAGGCAAAAATATCTGGTCAGGTACATATAGGTAGATATATCTGGTCAGGCAGAAATATCTGGTCAGGTACATATAGGTAGATATATCTGGTCAGGTAGAAATATCTGGTCAGGCAGAAATATCTGGTAAGGCAGAAATATCTGGTCAGGCAGATGTATCTGGTCAGGCAGATGTATCTGGTCAGGCAGGTGTATCTGGTCAGGCAGATGTATCTGGTCAGGCAGATATATCTGGTCAGGCAGATATATCTAGTCAGGCAGATATATCTGGTCAGGCAGATATATCTAGTCAGGCAGATATATCTAGTCAGGCAGAAACATCTAGTCAGGCAGAAATATCTGGTCAGGCAGAAATATCTTGTGAGGTAGATATAGGTAGATATATCTGGTCAGGTAGAAATATCTACTCAGGTAGAAATATCTGGTCAGGTAGACATATCTGGTCAGGTAGACATATCTGGTCAGTTCGATATAGGAAGATATGTCTGGTCAGGTAGATATAACTGGTCAGGTAGACATATCTGGTCAGGTAGATATATCTGGTCAGGTAGATATATCTGGTCAGGTAGATAAAGGTAGATATGTCTGGTCAGGGAGATCTGTCTGGTCAGGTAGAAATATCTGGTCAAGTGGAAATATCTGGAAAGGTAGATATCGGTAGATATATCTGGTCAGGTAGATATAACTGGTCAGGTAGAAATATCTGGTTAGGTAGACATATCTGGTCAGGTAGACCTGTCTGGTCAGGTAGATCTGTCTGGTCAGGTGGAAATATCTGGAAAGGTTGAAATCGGTAGATATATCTGGTCAGGTAGAAATATCTGGTCGGGTAGATATATCTGGTCGGGTAGATAAAGGTAGATATGTCTGGTCAGGGAGATCTGTCTGGTCAGGTAGAAATATCTGGTCAGGCAGATATATCTGGTCAGGCAGAAATATCTGGTCAGGCAGAAATCGCTAGATATAACTGGTCAGGAAGGTATATTTGGTCAGGCAGAAATATCTGGTCAGGTACATATAGGTAGATATATCTGGTCAGGCAGAAATATCTGGTCAGGTACATATAGGTAGATATATCTGGTCAGGTAGATATATATATGGTGAGGTAGAAATATCTGGTCAGGCAGAAATATCTGGTCAGGTAGAAATATCTGGTCAGGCAGATGTATCTGGTCAGGCAGATGTATCTGGTCAGGCAGGTGTATCTGGTCAGGTAGATATATCTGGTCAGGTAGATATATCTGGTCAGGTAGATAAATGTAGATATGTCTGGTCAGGGAGATCTGTCTGGTCAGGTAGAAATATCTGGTCAAGTGGAAATATCTGGAAAGTTAGATATATCTGGTCAGGTAGATATTGGTAGATATATCTGGTCAGGTAGATATAACTGGTCAGGTAGAAATATCTGGTCAGGTAGACCTGTCTGGTCAGGTAGATCTGTCTGGTCAGGTGGAAATATCTGGAAAGGTTGAAATAGGTAGATATATCTGGTCGGGTAGATATATCTGGTCGGGTAGATATATCTGGTCGGGTAGATATATCTGGTCAGGTATAAATATCTGCTCAGGTAGAAATATCTGCTCAGGTAGAAATATCTGGTCAGTATGATATAGGCAGATTTAACTGGTCAGGTAGATATGTCTGGTCAGGTAGAAATATCTGTTCAGGTAGAAATATCTGGTCAGGTAGAAAAAGGTAGATGTCTCTTGTCAGGTAGATATGTCTGGTCAGGTCGATATAACTGGTCAGGTAGATATAACTGGTCAGGTAGAAAGGCGGTAGATAAGATACATCTGGTCAGGTTGATATAACTCGTCAAGTTGAAATATCTGGTCAGGCAGAAATATCTGGTCAGGTAGAAATATTTGGTCAGGTAGATATCGGTAGGTATATCTGGTCAGGCAGAAATATCTGGTCAGGCAGAAATATCTGGTCAGTTAGAAATATCCGGTCAGGTAGATATCGGTGGAAATATCTGGTCAGGTAGATATAACCGGTCAGGTAGAAATATCTGGTCAGGTAGATATATCTGGTCAGGTAGATATAACTGGTCAGGTAGAAATATCTGGTTAGGTAGAAATATCTGGTCAGGTAGACCTGTCTGGTCAGGTAGATATATCTGGTGAGGTAGAAATATCTGGTCAGGCAGAAATATCTGGTCAGGCAGAAATATCTGGTCAGGCAGAAATATCTGGTCAGGCAGATGTATCTGGTCAGGCAGGTGTATCTGGTCAGGCAGATGTATCTGGTCAGGCAGATATATCTGGTCAGGCAGATATATCTAGTCAGGCAGATATATCTAGTCAGGCAGATATATCTAGTCAGGCAGATATATCTAGTCAGGCAGAAATATCTGGTCAGGCAGAAATATCTGGTCAGGTAGATATAGGTAGATATATCTGGTCAGGTAGAAATATCTACTCAGGTAGAAATATCTGGTCAGGTAGACATATCTGTTCAGGTAGACATATCTGGTCAGTTCGATATAGGAAGATATGTCTGGTCAGGTAGATATAACTGGTCAGGTAGACATATCTGGTCAGGTAGATATATCTGGTCAGGTAGATAAAGGTAGATATGTCTGGTCAGGGAGATCTGTCTGGTCAGGTAGAAATATCTGGTCAAGTGGAAATATCTGGAAAGGTAGATATCGGTAGATATATCTGGTCAGGTAGATATAACTGGTCAGGTAGAAATATCTGGTTAGGTAGAAATATCTGGTCAGGTAGACCTGTCTGGTCAGGTAGATCTGTCTGGTCAGGTGGAAATATCTGGAAAGGTTGAAATCGGTAGATATATCTGGTCAGGTAGAAATATCTGGTCGGGTAGATATATCTTGTCGGGTATATATATCTGGTCAGGTAGATAATGGTAGATATGTCTTGTCAGGGAGATCTGTCTGGTCAGGCAGATATATCTGGTCAGGCAGAAATATCTGGTCAGGCAGAAATCGGTAGATATAACTGGTCAGGAAGGTATATTTGGTCAGGCAGATATCTGGTCAGGCAGAAATATCTGGTCAGGTAGAAATATCTGGTCAGGTAGAAATATCTGGTCAGGCAGAAATATCTGGTAAGGCAGAAATATCTGGTCAGGCAGATGTATCTGGTCAGGCAGATGTATCTGGTCAGGCAGGTGTATCTGGTCAGGCAGATGTATCTGGTCAGGCAGATATATCTGGTCAGGCAGATATATCTAGTCAGGCAGATATATCTAGTCAGGCAGATATATCTAGTCAGGCAGATATATCTAGTCAGGCAGAAACATCTAGTCAGGCAGAAATATCTGGTCAGGCAGAAATATCTTGTGAGGTAGATATAGGTAGATATATCTGGTCAGGTAGAAATATCTACTCAGGTAGAAATATCTGGTCAGGTAGACATATCTGGTCATGTAGACATATCTGGTCAGTTCGATATAGGAAGATATGTCTGGTCAGGTAGATATAACTGGTCAGGTAGACATATCTGGTCAGGTAGATATATCTGGTCAGGTAGATATATCTGGTCAGGTAGATAAAGGTAGATATGTCTGGTCAGGGAGATCTGTCTGGTCAGGTAGAAATATCTGGTCAAGTGGAAATATCTGGAAAGGTAGATATCGGTAGATATATCTGGTCAGGTAGATATAACTGGTCAGGTAGAAATATCTGGTTAGGTAGACATATCTGGTCAGGTAGACCTGTCTGGTCAGGTAGATCTGTCTGGTCAGGTGGAAATATCTGGAAAGGTTGAAATCGGTAGATATATCTGGTCAGGTAGAAATATCTGGTCGGGTAGATATATCTGGTCGGGTAGATAAAGGTAGATATGTCTGGTCAGGGAGATCTGTCTGGTCAGGTAGAAATATCTGGTCAGGCAGATATATCTGGTCAGGCAGAAATATCTGGTCAGGCAGAAATCGCTAGATATAACTGGTCAGGAAGGTATATTTGGTCAGGCAGATATCTGGTCAGGCAGAAATATCTGGTCAGGTACATATAGGTAGATATATCTGGTCAGGCAGAAATATCTGGTCAGGTACATATAGGTAGATATATCTGGTCAGGTAGATATATATATGGTGAGGTAGAAATATCTGGTCAGGCAGAAATATCTGGTCAGGTAGAAATATCTGGTCAGGCAGATGTATCTGGTCAGGCAGATGTATCTGGTCAGGCAGGTGTATCTGGTCAGGTAGATATATCTGGTCAGGTAGATATATCTGGTCAGGTAGATAAAGGTAGATATGTCTGGTCAGGGAGATCTGTCTGGTCAGGTAGATCTGTCTGGTCAGGTGGAAATATCTGGAAAGGTTGAAATCGGTAGATATATCTGGTCAGGTAGAAATATCTGGTTGGGTAGATATATCTGGTCGGGTAGATATATCTGGTCGGGTAGATAAAGGTAGATATGTCTGGTCAGGGAGATCTGTCTGGTCAGGTAGAAATATCTGGTCAGGCAGATATATCTGGTCAGGCAGAAATATCTGGTCAGGCAGAAATCGGTAGATATAACTGGTCAGGAAGGTATATTTGGTCAGGCAGATATCTGGTCAGGCAGAAATATCTGGTCAGGTACATATAGGTAGATATATCTGGTCAGGCAGAAATATCTGGTCAGGTACATATAGGTAGATATATCTGGTCAGGTAGATATATATATGGTGAGGTAGAAATATCTGGTCAGGCAGAAATATCTGGTCAGGTAGAAATATCTGGTCAGGCAGATGTATCTGGTCAGGCAGATGTATCTGGTCAGGCAGGTGTATCTGGTCAGGTAGATATATCTGGTCAGGTAGATATATCTGGTCAGGTAGATAGAGGTAGATATGTCTGGTCAGGGAGATCTGTCTGGTCAGGTAGAAATATCTGGTCAAGTGGAAATATCTGGAAAGGTAGATATATCTGGTCAGGTAGATATTGGTAGATATATCTGGTCAGGTAGATATAACTGGTCAGGTAGAAATATCTGGTCAGGTAGACCTGTCTGGTCAGGTAGATCTGTCTGGTCAGGTGGAAATATCTGGAAAGGTTGAAATAGGTAGATATATCTGGTCGGGTAGATATATCTGGTCGGGTAGATATATCTGGTCGGGTAGATATATCTGGTCAGGTAGAAATATCTGCTCAGGTAGAAATATCTGCTCAGGTAGAAATATCTGGTCAGTATGATATAGGCAGATTTGTCTGGTCAGGTAGAAATATCTGTTCAGGTAGAAATATCTGGTCAGGTAGAAAAAGGTAGATGTCTCTTGTCAGGTAGATATGTCTGGTCAGGTCGATATAACTGGTCAGGTAGATATAACTGGTCAGGTAGAAATTTCGGTTTCGGTAGATATCGGTAGATACATCTGGTCAGGTTGATATAACTGGTCAAGTTGAAATATCTGGTCAGGCAGAAATATCTGGTCAGGTAGAAATATTTGGTCAGGTAGATATCGGTAGGTATATCTGGTCAGGCAGAAATATCTGGTCAGGCAGAAATATCTGGTCAGTTAGAAATATCCGGTCAGGTAGATATCGGTGGAAATATCTGGTCAGGTAGATATAACCGGTCAGGTAGAAATATCTGGTCAGGTAGATATATCTGGTCAGGTAGATATAACTGGTCAGGTAGATATCGGTAGATATATCTGGTCAGGTAGAAATATCTGGTCAGGTAGACCTGTCTGGTCAGGTAGATCTGTCTGGTCAGGTGGAAATATTTGGAAAGGTTGAAATCGGTAGATATATCTGGTCAGGTAGAAATATCTGGTTGGGTAGATATATCTGGTCGGGTAGATATATCTGGTCAGGTAGAAATATCTGCTCATGTAGAAATATCTGCTCAGGTAGAAATATCTGGTGAGGTAGAAATATCTGGTCAGGCAGATATATCTGGTCAGGAAGAAATATCTGGTCAGGCAGAAATCGGTAGATATAACTGGTCAGGAAGGTATATTTGGTCAGGGAGATATCTGGTCAGGCAGAAATATCTGGTCAGGTACATATAGGTAGATATATCTGGTCAGGCAGAAATATCTGGTCAGGTAGATGTAGGTAGATATATCTGGTCAGGCAGAAATATCTGGTCAGGCAGATGTATCTGGTCAGGCAGATGTATCTGTTCAGGCAGGTGTATCTGGTCAGGTAGATATATCTGGTCAGGTAGATACATCTGGTCAGGATATAGGAAGATATGTCTGGTCAGGTTGATATATCTGGTCAGGTAGACATATCTGGTCAGGTAGATATATCTGGTCAGGTAGATATATCTGGTCAGGTAGATAAAGGTAGATATCTGGTCAGGGCAGACCTATCTGGTCAGGCAGACATATCTGGTCAGGTAGATATATCTGGTCAGTGGAGGGAGAAATCTGGAAAGGTAGATAGTCAGGTAGATTACCTGTCATGTAGAT
Organism: Oncorhynchus masou masou; assembly: GCF_036934945.1. Classification (NCBI taxonomy): domain Eukaryota; kingdom Metazoa; phylum Chordata; class Actinopteri; order Salmoniformes; family Salmonidae; genus Oncorhynchus; species Oncorhynchus masou. The sequence continues at coordinate 65,928 of NW_027006287.1, forward strand.
ACATCTGGTCAGGTAGATATATCTGGTCAGGTAGATATATCTGGTCAGGTAGATATATCTGGTCAGGTAGATATATCTGGTCAGGTAGAAATATCTGGTCAGTAGGATAGGGTAGATAGATATAGGTAAGTAATATTCTATCTAAATGTCAGGCAGATGTATATGGAAGGCAGATGTTCTGGGTCAGAAGGTGTGGACAGGCAGAATATCTTGTAATCTGGTCAGATAAATATCTGGTGGTAAATATCTTAAAGGTAAATATCTGCTCAGGTAGATATCTGGTAATATATCTGGTCAGGTAGAAATATCTGGTCAGGTAGAATATATCTGGTCAGGTAGATATATCTGGTCAGGGATATCAGTAAATATATCTGGTCAGGTAGAAATATCTGGTCAGGTAGAATATATTTGGTCAGGCAGATATCTGGTCAGGCAGAAATATCTGGTCAGGTACATATAAGATATATCTGGTCAGGCAGAAATATCTGGTCAGGTAGATATAGGTAGATATATCTGGTCAGGTAGATATATCTGGTGAGGTAGAAATATCTGGTCAGGCAGAAATATCTGGTCAGGCAGAAATATCTGGTCAGGCAGAAATATCTGGTCAGGCAGATGTATCTGGTCAGGCAGGTGTCAGAAGATGTATCTGGTCAGGCAGATATATCTAGTCAGGCAGATGTATCTGGTCAGGCAGATATATCTGGTCAGGCAGATATATCTGGTCAGGCAGAAATATCTGGTCAGGCAGAAATATCTGGTCAGGTAGATATATCTGGTAGATATATCTGGTCAGGTAGATATATCTGGTCAGGCAGATATATCTGGTCAGGCAGATATCTGGTCAGGAGAAATATCTGGTCAGGTATGATATAGGAAGATAATCTGGTCAGGTAGATATGTCTGGTCAGGTAGAAATATCTGGTCAGGTAGAAATATCTGGTCAGGTAGATATAGGTAGATATATCTGGTCAGGTAGATATGTCTGGTCAGGTAGAAATATCTGGTCAGGTAGATATATCTGGTCAGGTAGATATGTTTGGTCCGGTAGATATGTCTGGTCAGGCAGAAATATCTGGTCAGGTAGATATATCTGGTCAGGCAGATATATCTGGTCAGGGTAGATATGTCTGGTCAGGTAGATATATCTGGTCAGGGAAATATCTGGTCAGGTAGAATATCTGGTAGATATATCTGGTCAGGCAGAAATATCTGGTCAGGCAGAATATCTGGTGGTCAGGCAGATAAATCTGGTCAGGCAGATATATCTGGTCAGGCAGATATATCTGGTCAGGCAGATATATCTGGTCAGGCAGATATATCTGGTCAGGCAGAATATCTGGTCAGGCAGATATATCTGGTCAGGCAGATATATCTGGTCAGGCAGATATATCTGGTCAGGCAGAAATATCTGGTCAGGCAGAAATATCTGGTCAGGTAGATAGATATATCTGGTCAGGTAGAAATATCTACTCAGGTAGAAATATCTGGTCAGGTAGACATATCTGGTCAGGCAGATATATCTGGTCAGATTCGGTAGATATAGGAAGATATCTGGTCAGGTAGATATATCTGGTCAGGTAGACATATCTGGTCAGGTAGATATATCTGGTCAGGCAGATATATCTGGTCAGGTAGATATCGGTAGATATAATGGTAGATAAAAATATGTCTGGTCAGGGAGATCTGTCTGGTCAGGTAGAAATATCTGGTCAGGTGGAAATATCTGGAAAGGTAGATATATCTGGTCAGGTAGATATAACTGGTCAGGTAGAAATATCTGGTCAGGTAGATATGTCTGGTCAGGTAGATATCGGTAGATATATCTGGTCAGGTAGATATGTCTGGTCAGGTAGATATATCTGGTCAGGTAGAAATATCTGGTCAGGTAGATCTGTCTGGTCCTGTCTGGTCAGGTAGATCTGTCTGGTCAGGTGGAAATATCTGGAAAGGTTGAAATCGGTAGATATATCTGGTCAGGTAGAAATATCTGGTCAGGTAGAAATATCTGGTCATGTAGATATATATATCTGGTCAGGTAGATAAAGGTCAGAAATATCTGGTCAGGTAGAAATATCTGGTCAGGTAGAAATATCTGGTCAGGCAGAAATATCTGGTCAGGCAGAAATATCTGGTCAGCTAGATATATCTGGTCAGGAAGGTATATTTGGTCAGGCAGATATCTGGTCAGGCAGAAATATCTGGTCAGTAGCAGATATATCTGGTCAGGCAGAAATATCTGGTCAGGCAGATCTGGTATCTGGTCAGGAAGATATGTCTGGTCAGGCAGATGTATCTGGTCAGGCAGATATCTATCTGGTCAGGCAGATATATCTGGTCAGGCAGAAATATCTGGTCAGGTAGAAATATCTGGTCAGGATATAGGTATATATCTGGTCAGGCAGAAATATCTGGTCAGGCAGAAATATCTGGTCAGGCAGAAATATCTGGTCAGGTAGAAATATCTGGTCAGGTAGAAATATCTGGTCAGGTAGAAATATCTGGTCAGCTAGAAATATCTGGTAGGTAGATATATCTGGTCAGGTAGATATATCTGGTCAGGTAGATATGTCTGGTCAGGCAGATATATCTGGTCAGGCAGATATCTGGTCAGGCAGAAATATCTGGTCAGGTAGATATAGGTAGATATATCTGGTCAGGTAGAAATATAATGTCTGGTCAGGTAGAAATATCTGGTCAGGTAGATATGATCTGGTCAGGTAGATATATCTGGTCAGGTAAATATCTAAAGGTAGGTAGATATATCTGGTCAGGTAGATAGGTGTCTGGTCAGGTAGATATATCTGGTCAAGTGGAAATATCTGGAAGGTAGGTAGATATATCTGGTCAGGTAGATATAACTGGTCAGGTTGAAATATCTGGTCAGGTAGATATATCTGGTCAGGTAGATATGGTAGGAAATATCTGGGTCAGGTAGATATATCTGGTCAGGTAGATATGTCTGGTCAGGGAGATCTGTCTGGTCAGGTAGAAATATCTGGTCAAGTGGATATAGGTAGATATATCTGGTCAGGTAGATAAAGGTAGATATATCTGGTCAGGGAGATATATCTGGTCAGGTAGAAATATCTGGTCAAGTGGAAATATCTGGAAAGGTAGATATATCTGGTCAGGTAGATATATCTGGTCAGGCAGAAATATCTGGTAAAGGTAGAAATATCTGGTTCAGGTAGATAGTCTGGTCATATATCTGGTCAGGTCAGAAATATCTGGTCTGGTCAGGAAGATCTGTCTGGTCAGGCAGAAATATCTGGTCAGGCAGATATCTGGTCAGGTAGATATATCTGGTCAGGTAGAATATCTGGTCAGGTAGATATATCTGGTCAGGTAGATATATCTGGTCAGGCAGAAATATCTGGTCAGGAGAAATATCTGGAAAGGTAGATATATCTGGTCAGGTAGATATCGGTAGATATATCTGGTCAGGTAGATATATCTGGTCAGGTAGAAATATCTGGTCAGGTAGAAATATCTGGTCAGGTAGAAATGTCTGGTCAGGTAGATATATCTGGTCACTAGATATATCTGGTCAGGTAGATAAGTAGATCTGGTCAGGCAGATATAAGTAAATTTGTGGTCTGGTCAGGCAGGTGTATCTAGTCAGGCAGATGTATATGGTCAGGCAGATGTATCTGGTCAGGTAGACATATCTGGTAAAGTGGATAGGTAGATATATCTGGTCAGGTAGATAAAGGTATATCTGGTCAGGTAGATATATCTGGTCAGGTAGATATATCTGGTCAGGCAGATATATCTGGTCAGGTAGCAGTAGAAATATCTGGTCAGGTAGAAATATCTGGTCATGTAGATATATATATGTCTGGACTGGTCAGGGAGAAATATCTGGTCAGATAGAAATATCTGGTCAGGCTAGAAATATCTGGTCAGGTAGAAATATCTGGTCAGGTAGAAATATCTGGTCAGGTAGATATCGGTAGATATATCTGGTCAGGTATATGTCTGGTCAGGTAGATATATCTGGTCAGGTAGAAATATCTGGTCAGGTAGAATATCTGGTCAGGTAGATATAGGTAGATATATCTGGAAAGGTAGATATCTGGTCAGGTAGAAATATCTGGTCAGGTAGATATGTCTGGTCAGGTAGATCTGGTCAGGTAGGAAATGTCTGGTCAGGTAGATCTGTCTGGTCAGGGATATATATTTCTGGTCAGGTAGATATCGGTAGAAATATCTGGTCAGGTAGATATAACTGGTCAAGTTGAAATATCTGGTAGGTAGAAATATCTGGTCAGGTAGATAGTCTGGCAGGTAGAAATATCTGGTCAGTGGAAATATCTGTCAAGTAGATAAAGGTAGATATATCTGGTCACCAATGTCTGGTCAGGTGGAAATATCTGGTCAGGTAGATATCAGGTAGATATATCTGGTCAGGTAGATATCGGTAGATATATCTGGTCAGGTAGATATATCTGGTCAGGTAGAAATATCTGGTCAGGTAGAAATATCTGGTCAGGTAGAGGTAGAAATATCTGGTCAGGCAGATATATCTGGTCAGGCAGAAATATCAGTAGATATAACTGGTCAGGAAGGTATATTTGGTCAGGCAGATATCTGGTCAGGCAGAAATATCTGGTCATGTACATATAGGTAGATATATCTGATCAGGCAGAAATATCTGGTCAGGTACATATAGGTAGATATATCTGTTCAGGTAGATATATCTGGTCAGGTAGATATATCTGGTGAGGTAGAAATATCTGGTCAGGCAGAAATATCTGGTCAGGCAGAAATATCTGTTCAGGCAGATGTATCTGGTCAGGCAGGTGTATCTGGTCAGGCAGGTGTATCTGGTCAGGCAGACATATCTGGTCAGGCAGACATATCTGGTCAGGCAGACATATCTGGTCAGGTAGATATATCTGGTCAGGCAGACATATCTGGTCAGGCAGACATATCTGGTCAGGCAGACATATCTGGTCAGGCAGACATAACCTGTCAGGTAGATATATATCTGGTCAGGCAGACATATCTGGTCAGGTAGATATATCTGGTCAGGTAGATATATCTAGTCAGGTAGAAATATCTGGTCAGGTAGAAAAATCTGGTCAGGTATATATATCTGGTCAGGTAGAAATATCTGGTCAGGTAGATATCGGAAGACATATCTGGTCAGGTAGATATATCTGGTCAGGTAGAAATATCTGGTCAGGTAGAAAAATCTGGTCAGGTAGATATCGGTAGATATATCTGGAAAGGTAGATATGTCTGGTCAGGTAGATATAACTGGTCAGGTAGATATGTCTGGTCAGGTAGATATGTCTGGTCAGGTAGATCTGTCTGGTCAGGAACATCTGTCTGGTCAGGTAGATCTGTCTGGTCAGGTACATATCGCTAGATATTTCTGGTCAGGTAGATATCGGTAGAAATATCTGGTAAGGTAGATATAACTGGTCAAGTTGAAATATCTCGTCAGGTAGAAATATCTGGTCAGGTAGATATCGGTAGATATGTCTTGTTAGGTAGAAATATCTGGTCAAGTGGAAATATCTGGTCAAGTAGATAAAGGTAGATATGTCTGGTCAGGGAGATCTGTCTGGTCAGGTGGAAATATCTGGAAAGGTAGATATCAGTAGATATATCTGGTCAGGTAGATATCGGTAGATATATCTGGTCAGGTAGATATATCTGGTCAGGTAGAAATATCTGGTCAGGTAGAAATATCTGGTCAGGTAGAAATATCTGGTCAGGTAGAAATATCTGGTCAGGCAGATATATCTGGTCAGGCAGAAATATCTGGTCAGGCAGAAATCGGTAGATATAACTGGTCAGGAAGGTATATTTGGTCAGGCAGATATCTGGTCAGGCAGAAATATCTGGTCATGTACATATAGGTAGATATATCTGATCAGGCAGAAATATCTGGTCAGGTACATATAGGTAGATATATCTGTTCAGGTAGATATATCTGGTCAGGTAGATATATCTGGTGAGGTAGAAATATCTGGTCAGGCAGAAATATCTGGTCAGGAAATAGTTCAGGCAGATGTATCTGGTCAGGTGTATCTGGTCAGGCAGATGTATCTGGTCAGGCAGACATATCTGGTCAGGCAGACATATCGGTCAGGCAGATATATCTGGTCAGGTAGATATATCTGGTCAGGCAGACATATCTGGTCAGGCAGACATATCTGGTCAGGCAGACATATCTGGTCAGGCAGACATAACCTGTCAGGTAGATATATATCTGGTCAGGCAGACATATCTGGTCAGGTAGATATATCTGGTCAGGTAGATATATCTAGTCAGGTAGAAATATCTGGTCAGGTAGAAAAATCTGGTCAGCTAGATATAGGTATATATATCTGGTCAGGTAGAAAGCTTGTCAGGTAGAAATATCTGGTCAGGTAGATATCGGAAGACATGTCTGGTCAGGTAGATGTATCTGGTCAGGTAGAAATATCTGGTCAGGTAGAATATTCTGGTCAGGTAGATATTGGTAGATATATCTGGTCAGGTAGATATAGGTAGATATATCTGGTTAGGTACATATAGGTAGAAATATCTGTTCAGGTAGATGTATCTGGTCAGGTAGAAATATCTGGTCAGGTAGAAATATCTGGTCAGGTAGAATATTCTGGTCAGGTAGATATTGGTAGATATATCTGGTCAGGTAGATATCGGTAAATATATCTGGTCAGGTAGATATAGGTAGATATGTCTGGCCAGGTAGAAATATCTGGTCAGGCAGAGATATATGGTCAGGTAGATATAGGTAGATATGTCTGGTCAGGTAGAAATATCTGGTCAGGTAGAAATATCTGCTCAGGTCGATTTAACTGGTCAGGTCGATATATCTGGTCAGGCAGACATTTCTGGTCAGGTAGAAAAAGGTAGATGTATCTGGTCACGCAGATATATCTGGTCAGGCAGAAATATCTGGTCAGGCAGATATATATGGTCAGGCAGAAATATCTGGTCAGGCAGAAATCGGTAGATATAACTGGTCAGGCAGGTATATTTGGTCAGGCAGATATCTGGTCAGGCAGAAATATCTGGTCAGGCACATATAGGTATATATATCTGGTCAGGCAGAAATATCTGGTCAGGTACATATAGGTAGATATATCTGGTCAGGTAGATATATCTGGTGAGGTAGAAATATCTGGTCAGGCAGAAATATCTGGTCAGGCAGAAATATCTGGTCAGGGAGATGTATCTGGTCAGTCAGACATATCTGGTCAGGTCGATTTATCTGGTCTGGTAGATAAATCTGTTCAGACAGACATATCTGGTCAGGTAGAAAAAGGTAGATGTATCTGGTCAGGTAGAAATATCAGGTCAGGTAGAAATATCTGGTCAGGTAGATATATACAAATATCAGGTAGATATAACGAGTCAGGTAGAAATAGGTAGATATAACTGGTCACGTAGGTATATCTGGTCAGGTATATATAACTGGTCACATAAATATAACTGGTCAGGTCGAAATAACTGGTCAGGTAGAAATGTCTGGCCAGGTATACATATCTGGTCAGCTAGAAATATCTGATCAGGTAGATATAGGTAGATATATATGGTCAGGTAGATATGTCTGGTCAGGTAGAAAAATCTGGTCAGGTAGAAAAATCTGGTCAGGTAGATATATCTGGTCAGGTAGAAATGTCTGGTCAGGTCGATATAACTGCTCAGGTAGATATAACTGGTCAGGTAGATATAACTGGTCAGGTAGATATCGGTAGATATATCTGGTCAGGTAGAAATATCTGGTCAGGTAGAAAAATCTGGTCAGGTAGAAAAATCTGGTCAGGTAGATATATCTGGTCAGGTAGATATAACTGGTTAGGCAGATATCGGTAGATATATCTGGTCAGGTAGATGTATCTGGTCAGGCAGATATATCTGGTCAGGCAGATATATCCAGTCAGGCAGATATATCTAGTCAGGCAGATATATGTAGTCAGGCAGATATATCTAGTCAGGCAGATATATCTAGTCAGGCAGATATATCTCGACAAGCAGAAATATCTGGTCAGGCAGAAATATCTGGTCATGTAGATATAGGTAGATATATCTGGTCAGGTAGATCTATCTGGTCAGGTAGAAATATCTGGTCAGGTAGAAATATCTGGTCTGGAAGAAATATCTGGTCAGGTAGAAAAATCTGGTCAGGTAGATATCGGTAGATATATCTGGTCAGGTAGATATGTCTGGTCAGGTCGATATAACTGCTCAGGTAGATATAACTGGTCAGGTAGATATAACTGGTCAGGCAGATATAACTGGTCAGGCAGATATATCTGGTCAGGTAGAAATATCTGGTCAGGTAGAAATGTCTGGTCAGGTAGATATGTCTGGTCAGCTAGATATGTCTGATCAGGTAGATATAAGTAGATACAACTGGTCCGGTAGATATAAGTAGATTTGTCTGGTCAGGTAGATATAACTGGTCAGGTAGAAATATCTGGTCAGGTAGACATATCTGGTCAGGTAGACATATCTGGTAAAGTGGATATCGGTAGATATATCTGCTCAGTTAGATAAAGGTAGATATGTTTGGTCAGGGAGATCTGTCTGGTCAGGTAGAAATATCTGGTCAAGTGGAAATATCTGGAAAGGTAGATATGTCTGGTCAGGTAGATATAACTGGTCGGGTAGAAATATCTGGTCGGGTAGATATGTCTGGTCAGGTAGATATGTCTGGTCAGGTAGATCTGTCTGGTCAGGAAGATCTGTCTGGTCAGGTAGATCTGTCTGGTCAGGTGGAAATATCTGGAAAGGTAGATATTGTTAGAAATATCCGGTCAGGTAGAAATATCTGGTCAGCTAGAAATATCTGGTCAGGTAGAAATATCTGGTCTGGTAGAAATATCTGGTCAGCTAGAAATATCTGGTCAGCTAGAAATATCTGGTCAGGTAGAAATATCTGGTCAGGTAGAAATATCTGGTCTGGAAGAAATATCTAGTCAGGTAGATATCGGTAGATATATCTGGTCAGGTAGATATGTCTGGTCAGGTAGAAATATCTGGTCAGGTAGAGAAATCTGGTCAGGTAGAAAAATCTGGTCAGTTAGATATCGGTAGATATATCTGGTCAGGTAGATATGTCTGGTCAGCTAGAAATATCTGGTCAGCTAGAAATATCTGGTCAGGTAGAAATATCTGGTCAGCTAGAAATATCTGGTCAGCTAGAAATATCTGGTCAGCTAGAAATATCTGGTCAGGTAGAAATGTCTGGTCCGGAAGAAATATCTAGTCAGGTAGATATCGGTAGATATATCTGGTCAGGTAGATATGTCTGGTCAGGTAGATATGTCTGGTCAGGTAGAAAAGTCTGGTAAGGTAGAAAAATCTGGTCAGGTAGATATCGGTAGATATATCTGGTCAGGTAGATATGTCTGGTCTGGTCGATATAACTGCTCAGGTAGATATAACTGGTCAGGCAGATATATCTGGTCAGGCAGATGTATCTGGTCAGGCAGATATATCTGGTCAGGCAGATATGTCTAGTCAGTCAGATATATCTAGTCAGGCAGATATATCTAGTCAGGCAGATATAACTGGTCAGGCAGATATAACTGGTCAGGTAGATTTCGGTAGATATATCTGGTCAGGTAGAAAAAGATAGATGTATCTGGTCAGGTAGATATGTCTGGTCAGGCAGATATCGGTAGATATATCTGGTCAGGTAGAAATATCTGGTCAGGTAGATATATCTGGTCAGGCAGATGTATCTGGTCAAGATATCTGGTCAGGCAGATGTATCTGGTCAGGCAAATGTATCTGGTCAGGCAGATATAGGTCAGGCAGATATATCTGGTCATGCAGATATATCTGGTCAGGGAGATATATCTGGTCAGGCAGATATATCTGTTAGAAATATCTGGTCTGAAATATCAGTAGAATAATCTTCTCAGGTAGAAATATCTGGTCAGGTGGAAATCGGTAGATATGTCTGGTCAGGCAGATATATCTGGTCAGGTAGATATCGGTAGATATATCTGGTCAGGTAGAAATATCTGGTCAGGTAGAGATATCTGGTCAGGTAGATATGCAAATATCAGGCAGGTCAGGTAGAAATCGGTAGATATGTCTGGTCAGGCAGGTATATCTGGTCAGGTATAAATATCTGGTCAGGCTAGAAATATCTGATCAGGTAGATATCGGTAGATATATCTGGTCGTGAGGAAGAAATATCTGGTCAGGTAGAAATATCGGTAGATATATCTGGTCAGGATAGTAGATCTGTCTGGTTAGGTAGAAATATCTGGTCAAGTGGAAATATCTGGAAAGGTAGACATCGCTAGATATATCTGGTCAGGTAGATATCGGTAGATATATCTGGTCAGGTAGACATATCTGGTCAGGTAGACATATCTGGTAAAGTGGATATCGGTAGATATATCTGCTCAGTTAGATAAAGGTAGATATGTTTGGTCAGGGAGATCTGTCTGGTCAGGTAGAAATATCTGGTCACGTGGATATCGGTAGATATACCTGCTCAGGTAGATAAAGGTAGATATGTCTGGTCAGGGAGATCTGTCTGGTCAGGTAGAAATATCTGGTCAAGTGGAAATATCTGGAAAGGTAGATATGTCTGGTCAGGTAGATATAACTGGTCGGGTAGAAATATCTGGTCGGGTAGATATGTCTGGTCAGGTAGATATGTCTGGTCAGGTAGATCTGTCTGGTCAGGAAGATCTGTCTGGTCAGGTAGATCTGTCTGGTCAGGTGGAAATATCTGGAAAGGTAGATATTGTTAGAAATATCCGGTCAGGTAGAAATATCTGGTCAGCTAGAAATATCTGGTCAGGTAGAAATATCTGGTCTGGTAGAAATATCTGGTCAGCTAGAAATATCTGGTCAGCTAGAAATATCTGGTCAGGTAGAAATATCTGGTCAGGTAGAAATATCTGGTCTGGAAGAAATATCTAGTCAGGTAGATATCGGTAGATATATCTGGTCAGGTAGAGAAATCTGGTCAGGTAGAAAAATCTGGTCAGGTAGATATCGTTAGATATATCTGGTCAGGTAGATATGTCTGGTCAGGTAGAAAAATCTGGTAAGGTAGAAAAATCTGGTCAGGTAGATATCGGTAGATATATCTGGTCAGGTAGATATGTCTGGTCTGGTCGATATAACTGCTCAGGTAGATATAACTGGTCAGGCAGATATATCTGGTCAGGGAGATGTATCTGGTCAGGCAGATATATCTGGTCAGGCAGATATATCTAGTCAGGCAGATATAACTGGTCAGGCAGATATATCTGGTCAGGTAGATATGTCTGGTCAGGCAGATATCGGTAGATATATCTGGTCAGGTAGAAATATCTGGTCAGGTAGATATATCTGGTCAGGCAGATGTATCTAGTCAGGCAGATGTATCTAGTCAGGCAGATGTATCTGGTCAGGCAAATGTATCTGGTCAGGCAGATATATCTAGTCAGGCAGATATATCTAGTCAGGCAGATATATCTAGTCAGCCAGATATATCTGGTCAGGTAGAAATATCTGGTCAGGGAGATATATCTAGTCAGGCAGATATATCTGTTCAAGCAGAAATATCTGGTCAGGCAGAAATATCTGGTCAGGTAGAATAATCTTCTCAGGTAGAAATATCTGGTCAGGTGGAAATCGGTAGATATGTCTGGTCAGGCAGATATATCTGGTCAGGTAGATATCGGTAGATATATATGGTCAGGTAGAAATATCTGGTCAGGTAGAGATATCTGGTCAGGTAGATACATGCAAATATCAGGTAGATATAACGAGTCAGGTAGAAATCGGTAGATATGTCTGGTCAGGCAGATATATCTGGCCAGGTATAAATATCTGGTCAGCTAGAAATATCTGATCAGGTAGATATCGGTAGATATATCTGGTCCGGTCGATATAACTTCGTGAGGAAGAAATATCTGGTCAGGTAGAAATATCGGTAGATATATCTGGTCACGTAGATATCCGTAGATCTGTCTGGTTAGGTAGAAATATCTGGTCAAGTGGAAATATCTGGAAAGGTAGACATCGCTAGATATATCTGGTCAGGTAGATATCGGTAGATATATCTGGTCAGGTAGATATATCTGGTCAGGTAGATATAACTGGTCAGGTAGATATAACTGGTCAAGTTGAAATATCTGGTCAGGTAGAAATATCTGGTCAGGTAGAAATGTCTGGTCAGCTAGATATGTCTGATCAGGTAGATATAAGTAGATACAACTGGTCCGGTAGATATAAGTAGATTTGTCTGGTCAGGTAGATATAACTGGTCAGGTAGAAATATCTGGTCAGGTAGACATATTTGGTCAGGTAGACATATCTGGTAAAGTGGATATTGGTAGATATATCTGGTCAGGTAGATAAAGGTAGATATGTCTGGTCAGGGAGATCTGTCTGGTCAGGTAGAAATATCTGGTCAAGTGGAAATATCTGGAAAGGTAGTTATGTCTGGTCAGGTAGATATAACTGGTCAGGTAGAAATATCTGGTCAGGTAGATATGTCTGGTCAGGTAGATTTGTCTGGTCAGGAAGATCTGTCTGGTCAGTTAGATCTGTCTGGTCAGGTGGAAATATCTGGAAATGTAGATATCGGTAGAAATATCCGGTCAGGTAGAAATATCTGGTCAGCTATAAATATCTGGTCAGGTAGAAATATCTGGTCAGGTAGAAATATCTGGTCAGCTAGAAATATCTGGTCAGGTAGAAATATCTGGTCATGTAGAAATATCTGGTCAGCTAGAAATATGTGGTCAGCTAGAAATATCTGGTCAGGTAGATATGTCTGGTCAGGTAGATTTTTCTGGTCAGGAAGATCTGTCTGGTCAGGTAGATCTGTCTGGTCACGTGGAAATATCTGGAAATGTAGATATCGGTAGAAATATCCGGTCAGGTAGAAATATCTGGTCAGCTATAAATATCTGGTCAGGTAGAAATATCTGGTCAGGCAGATGTATCTAGTCAGGCAGATATCTAGTCAGGCAGATATATCTAGTCAGGCAGATATATCTGGTCAGGCAGAAATATCTGGTCATGTAGATTTAGGTAGATATATCTGGTCAGGCAGATATATCTAGTTAGGCAGATATAACTGGTCAGGTAGAAAAAGGAAGATGTATCTGGTCAGTTACAAATATCTGGTCAGGTAGATATGTCTGGTCAGGCAGATATCGGTAGATATATATGATCAGGTAGAAATATCTGGTCAGGTAGATGTATCTGGTCAGGCAGATGTATCTAGTCAGGCAGATGTATCTAGTCAGGCAGATATATCTAGTCAGGCAGATATATCTAGTCAGGCAGATATATCTGGTCAGGCAGAAATATCTGGTCATGTAGATATAGGTAGATATATCTGGTCAGGCAGATGTATCTAGTCAGGCAGATATATCTGGTCAGGCAGATGTATCTGGTCAGGCAGATATCGGTAGATATATATGGTCAGGTAGAAATATCTGGTCAGGTAGATACATTCAAATATCAGGTAGATATAACGTGTCAGTTAGAAATCGGTAGATATGTCTGTTCAGGCAGAAGGCAGATTTTTTTTTTTTTTTTTTACCTTTATTTAACCAGGCAAGTCAGTTAAGAACAAATTCTTATTTTCAATGACGGCCTGGGAACAGTGGGTTAACTGCCTGTTCAGGGCAGAACGACAGATTTGTACCTTGTCAGCTCGGGGTTTGAACTCGCAGAGTCCAACGCTCTAACCACTAGGCTACCCTGTCTGATCAGGTAGATATAAGTAGATACAACTGGTCCGGTAGATATAAGTAGATTTGTCTGGTCAGGTAGATATATCTGGTCAGGTAGATATATATGGTCACATAGATATAACTGGTCAGGTCGATATAACTGGTCAGGTAGAAATGTCTGGCCAGGTATAAATATCTGTAGATATATCTGGTCACGTAGATATCCGTAGATCTGTCTGTTTAGGTAGAAATATCTGGACAGGTAGATATCGGTAGATATATCTGGTCAGGTCGATATAACTTGGTCAGGAAGAAATATCTGGTCAGGTAGAAATATCGGTAGATATATCTGGTCACGTAGATATCCGTAGATCTGTCTGGTTAGGTAGAAATATCTGGTCAAGTGGAAATATCTGGAAAGGTAGACATCGCTAGATATATCTGGTCAGGTAGATATCGGTAGATATATCTAGTCAGGTAGATATATCTGGTCAGGTATATATATCTGGTCAGGTAGATATCGGTAGATCTGTCTGGTTAGGTAGAAATATCTGGTCAGGTAGAAATATCTGGTCAGGTAGAAATGTCTGGTCAGCTAGATATGTCTGATCAGGTAGATATAAGTAGATACAACTGGTCCGGTAGATATAAGTAGATTTGTCTGGTCAGGTAGATATAACTGGTCAGGTAGAAATATCTGGTCAGGTAGAAATATCTGGTCAGGTAGACATATCTGGTAAAGTGGATATCGTTAGATATATCTGGTCAGGTAGTTAAAGGTAGATATGTCTGGTCAGGGAGATCTGTCTGGTCAGGTAGAAATATCTGGTCAAGTGGATATCGGTAGATATATCTGGTCAGGTAGATAAAGGTAGATATGTCTGGTCAGGGAGATCTGTCTGGTCAGGCAGAAATATCTGGTCAAGTGGAAATATCTGGAAAGGTAGATATGTCTGGTCAGGTAGATATAACTGGTCAGGTAGAAATATCTGCTCAGGTAGATATGTCTGGTCAGGTAGATATGTCTGGTCAGGTAGATTTGTCTGGTCAGGAAGATCTGTCTGGTCAGGTAGATCTGTCTGGTAAGGTGGAAATATCTGGAAAGGTAGATATCGGTAGAAATATCCGGTCAGGTAGAAATATCTGGTCATGTAGAAATATCTGGCCATGTAGATATCGGTATATATGTCTGGTTCGGTAGATTTAACTGGTCAGGCAGAAATATCTGCTCAGGTAGAAATATCTGGTCAGGTAGAAAAATCTGGTCAGCTAGAAATATCTGGTCAGGTAGAAATATCTGGTCAGCTAGAAATATCTGGTCAGGTAGAAATATCTGGTCAGGTAGATATCGGTAGATATATCTGGTCAGGTAGATATGTCTGGTCAGGTAGAAAAAGGTAGATATGTCTGGTCAGGGAGATCTGTCTGGTCAGGTAGAAAAATCTGGTCAAGTGGAAATATCTGGAAAGGTAGATATGTCTGGTCAGGTAGATATAACTGGTCAGATAGAAATATCCGGTCAGGTAGATATGTCTGGTCAGGTAGATATGTCTGGTCAGGTAGATCTGTCTGGTCAGGAAGATCTGTCTGGTCAGGTAGATCTGTCTGGTCAGGTGGAAATATCTGGAAAGGTAGATATTGGTAGATATATCTGGTCAGGTAGATATAAGTAGATATGTCTGGTTCGGTAGATATATCTGGTCAGATAGAAATATCTGTTCAGGTAGATATATCTGGTCAGGTAGAAATATCTGGTCAGGTAGATAAAGGTAGATATGTCTGGTCAGATAGAAATATCTGGTCAGGAAGAAATATCTGGTCAGGTAGATATGTCTGGTCAGGTTGATATAACTGGTCAGGTAGAAATATCTGGTCAGGTAGACATATCTGATCAGGCAGATATATCTAGTCAGGCAGATATATCTAGTCAGGCAGATATATCTGGTCAGGCAGAAATATCTGGTCAGGTAGAAATATCTGGTCAAGTGGATATCGGTAGATATATCTGGTCAGGTAGATAAAGGTAGATATGTCTGGTCAGGGAGATCTGTCTGGTCAGGTAGAAATATCTGGTCAAGTGGAAATATCTGGAAAGGTAGATATGTCTGGTCAGGTAGATATAACTGGTCAGGTAGAAATATCTGCTCAGGTAGATATGTCTGGTCAGGTAGATATGTCTGGTCAGGTAGATATGTCTGGTCAGGTAGAAATATCTGGTCGGGTAGATATGTCTGGTCAGGTAGATATATCTGGTCAGGCAGAAATATCTGGTCAGGTAGAAATATCTGGTCAAGTGGATATCGGTAGATATATCTGGTCAGGTAGATAAAGGTAGATATGTCTGGTCAGGGAGATCTGTCTGGTCAGGTAGAAATATCTGGTCAAGTGGAAATATCTGGAAAGGTAGATATGTCTGGTCAGGTAGATATAACTGGTCAGGTAGAAATATCTGCTCAGGTAGATATGTCTGGTCAGGTAGATATGTCTGGTCAGGTAGATATGTCTGGTCAGGTAGAAATATCTGGTCGGGTAGATATGTCTGGTCAGGTAGATATGTCTGGTCAGGTAGATCTGTCTGGTCAGGAAGATCTGTCTGGTCAGGTAGATCTGTCTGGTCAGGTGGAAATATCTGGAAAGGTAGATATCGGTAGAAATTTCCGGTCATGTAGAAATATCTGGCCATGTAGATATCGGTATATATGTCTGGTTCGGTAGATTTAACTGGTCAGGCAGAAATATCTGGTCAGGTAGAAATATCTGGTCAGGTAGAAATATCTGGTCAGGTAGAAATATCTGGTCAGCTAGAAATATCTGATCAGCTAGAAATATCTGGTCAGGTAGATATCGGTAGATATATCTGGTCAGGTAGATATGTCTGGTCAGGTAGATATAACTGGTCAGGTAGAGAAATCTGGTCAGGTAGAAAAATCTGGTCAGGTAGATATCGGTAGATATATCTGGTCAGGTAGATATGTCTGGTCAGGTAGAAAAATCTGGTCAGGTAGAAAAATCTGGTCAGGTAGATATCTGTAGATATATCTGGTCAGGTAGATATGTCTGGTCAGGTCGATATAACGGCTCAGGTAGATATAACTGGTCAGGTAGATATGTCTGGTCAGGCAGATATCGGTAGATATATATGGTCAGGTGGAAATATCTGGTCAGGTAGAGATATCTGGTCTACCAATATGCAAATATCAGGTAGATATAACGAGTCAGGTAGAAATAGGTAGATATAACTGGTCACGTAGGTATATCTGGTCAGGTATATATAACTGGTCACATAGATATAACTGGTCAGGTCGATATAACTGGTCAGGTAGAAATGTCTGGCCAGGTATAAATATCTGGTCAGGTAGAGATATCTGGTCAGGTAGATAAAGGTAGATATGTCTGGTCAGGTAGATATCGGTAGATATGTCTGGTCAGGTAGAAATATCTGGTCGGGATGATATATCTGGTCAGGTAGATATGTCTGGTTCGGTAGATATATCTGGTCAGGGAGAAATATCTGTTCAGGTAGATAAAGGTAGATATGTCTGGTCAGATAGAAATATCTGGTCAGGTAGAAATATCTGGTCAGGTAGATAAAGTTAGATATGTCTGGTTCGGTAGATATATCTGGTCAGGAAGAAATATCTGGTCAGGTAGATATGTCTGGTTCGGTAGATATATCTGGTCAGGGAGAAATATCTGGTCAGGTAGATAAAGGTAGATATGTCTGGTCAGATAGAAATATCTGGTCAGGTAGATATATCTGGTCAGGTAGATAAAGGTAGATATGTCTGGTTCGGTAGATATATCTGGTCAGGTAGAAATATCTGGTCAGGTAGATAAAGGTAGATATGTCTGGTCAGATAGAAATATCTGGTCAGGAAGAAATATCTGGTCAGGTAGATATGTCTGGTCAGGTTGATATAACTGGTCAGGTAGAAATATCTGGTCAGGTAGACATATCTGGTCAGGTAGACATATCTGGTCAGGTCGATATAGGAAGATATGTCTGGTCGGGTAGATATAACTGGTCAGGTAGACATATCTGGTCGGGTAGATATATCTGGTCAGGTAGATAAAGGTAGATATGTCTGGTCAGATAGAAATATCTGGTCAGGAAGAAATATCTGTTCAGGTAGATATGTCTGGTTCTGTAGATATATCTGGTCAGGGAGAAATATCTGTTCAGGTAGATAAAGGTAGATATGTCTGGTCAGATAGAAATATCTGGTCAGGAAGAAATATCTGTTCAGGTAGATATGTCTGGTTCTGTAGATATATCTGGTCAGGGAGAAATATCTGTTCAGGTAGATAAAGGTAGATATGTCTGGTCAGATAGAAATATCTGGTCAGGCAGATATATCTGGTCAGGCAGATATATCTGGTCAGGCAGAAATATCTGGTCAGGTAGAAATATCTTCTCAGGTAGAAATATCTGGTCAGGTGGAAATCGGTAGATATGTCTGGTCAGGCAGATATATCTGGTCAGGTAGATATCGGTAGAGATATATGGTCAGGTAGAAATATCTGGTCAGGTAGAGATATCTGGTCAGGTAGATATATGCAAATATCAGGTAGATATAACGAGTCAGGTAGAAATAGGTAGATATAACTGGTCACGTAGGTATATCTGGTCAGGTATATATAACTGTTCACATAGATATAACTGGTCAGGTCGATATAACTGGTCAGGTAGAAATGTCTGGTAGAAATGTCCGGTTGGCACAGGAAGCTATAAATACACACATGTCTTGACTGACATAGAAACCTACGGAATCCTGAGTTTTAAGTCTTTAAGTTGAGAATTGACTGATCTACACATTGTTGAATAATGCAGAGTCATTTCCACCTTTGGAGGTGATGTACATCCAAATACCTTTTGGGTCAATTTAACCACTTCCGGTTGCTCCAGGAAGCTTAGAATCGACACAGGTAGACCTCATAGTGGTCTGATGGAATGTCATAGAAGACAGGTTCATACAGCATTCATAACCCATAAAGACCCCAGGTTGTATTTAGGGGAGCAGGCAATGTATTCCTATGGGGAGAGAAGTCAATGCACACTGTTTTTTTGTAAACACCTTCTTTTAACTGTGAAAGGTTAATGCCACACAGTCAAGGTTAGGCTTGCACAGATCGGGAGGACCTTAGGAACAGTCCTGTGTTTGAATTGTCCTTCTAAACCTAACGGTTCCGCCGCTGTCACCCAAAATCAAATGACATTGTGGTGCAGGCTTCATTGTGGGCCTATTTTCTCATGGTCGCTGCGCTCAGACCGAGCGAGCTACGGTCAAGCGGGGCACCTCGTTGGACTCGGCACGGCCTTGGGATTATGTTTATGCCATTGCCTGCTCTCTGTGTCTTTAAACACCACGCTTTGTCACTCCATCCTTGCTGTGTGTGTGTGTGTGTGTGAGAGCTTTTCTTTGACATCTGTTGGGAAAAATGACTGATTTACAGTTCATGGGGGTTGTCTAATCACACATATGAAGTTTTGGACAGATCTGATTTTTTTAACCCTTGGATACAGCCACTATGACACCATTTAAGGCACTTCCTGTTGGCACAGGAAGCTATAAATAAACTCATATCCTCATTGGGGTATGCCTTTACAGAATCCTGAGTTTTAAGTCTTTACGTTAAGAACTGAGTTATTTACGGAGGGTTTAGTGAGTGTGTGTTATTTCAGAAAATCATAGAAAATCACAGAAATGTCGCAGAGCTCCGCAGCACATTTTAAAAATATTCGTATGAACACCCTGCAACTGGATCTGTAACCGTTGAAAAAAAAACACCTATATCTGAACATCACGATCTGGTCATCGTACGATTTCTCTTAAATGACGATAGATAAATGGCTGATTTTTTTTTATTGACACCGGAGGCTCCTTGACTTTGACGTGAAGTGAAAAAATCTTTTCTCTATTTTCATTTTGGACCTTTAATCCCAGAAATATGGCCATAACTCAAAAACCGTTGAGGCCTAGACGCCATCTTGTTCGGGGCCATCTTCCCATTATGCCAAACCTACGCTCACCAAGTTTCGGCTTCGAAATATTTTCAGTTTTCGAGATATGGCACGTCGTGATTCGGGATGTTTTGTCCAATAGCAATATGATTGCTTATGCCCTCTTGTGGGATCTTCCGGCATAGCGGAAAAATGGGCCAAAATTTGTTTATTTTATTAAACGAAAAACCGAATGTCCGACAAAGTTCATTTGATGACTTCCCGGTAGGTCTGGCCCTGCCGCTCGGCCCGACGCCGTCCCCGAATTTTTAAAATGTTTTCGGACGTCTAGTAAGGGACCGTACAGTTCCAATAGGGACTTTCTCACTAACCATACGGTGATTGTCAAAATGTTCCCTTAAGGTATGTTATTTCTGACTAATGTTGACTGCGTAACATGGCGGATATTTCTTTTGGCTGGTTTGGGCTCTTAGCTCCGTACTAAGATTATTGCATGGTATGGTTTTTCCATAAAGTTTTTCAAAAATCCGACACATCGGTTGCATTAAGGAGAAGTTTATCTAAAGTTACATGCATAAAACTTGAATTTTCATCAACATTTATAATGAGTATTTCTTGTAAATTGATGTGGCTCTCTGCAAAATCACAGCATGTTTTGGAACTACTAAACATAAATGTAAAATGAGCTTTTTGGATATAAATATGCACTTTCTCGAACAAAACATACATACATACATATATTGTGTAACGTGAAGTCCTATGAGTGTCATCTGATGAAGATCATCAACGGTTAGTGATTAATTTTTATCTCTATTTGTGCTTTTTGTGACTCCTCTCTTTGGCTGGAAAAATGTCTGGGTTTTTCTGTGACTTGGTGGTGACCTAACATAATAGTTTGTGGAGCTTTCACTGTAATGAATTTAATAAAAGAGGAAGCGGCCTGCACCAAGTCGCGGAGTATGGAGACGGCTTGTGGACTGTGAAGTAATTAGTGAATTCCACCTTCTTCCCCAGTGTACAAAAACCCTAATAAACGTCCCATTTGCATGCTAGTTGTGCTACAAGTGCATGTTTTGTTATTGAACTTGGTGACGTGGAAACCCCACACCCTTGAGCCTGCTTCTTTTCCATGTTTTGTGCTGATGCCATGTTGTTTTGCTACCGTGTTGTTGTCAAGTGTTGCTACCATGCTATGTTGTCATGTGTTGCTGCCATGCTGTGTTGTTATGTGTTGCTACAATGCTGTGTTGCTACCATGCTGTGTTGCTGTCAAGTGTTGCTACCATGCTGTGTTGTCAAGTGTTGCTGCCATGCTGTGTTGTCAAGTGTTGCTACCATGCTGTGTTATTGACAAGTGTTGCTACCATGCTGTGTTATTGTCAAGTTTTGCTGCCATGCTGTGTTGTCAAGTGTTGCTGCCATGCTGTGTTATTGTCAAGTGTTGCTACCATGCTGTGTTATTGTCAAGTGTTGCTGCCATGCTGTGTTGTCTGTGCTTATTGTTATTGTGTTGTTACCATGCTGTGTTATTGTCAAGTGTTGCTGCCATACTGTGTTGTCAAGTGTTGCTACCATGCTGTGTTGTCAAGTGTTGCTACCACGCTGTGTTTTCAAGTGTTGCTACCATGCTGTGTTGTCAAGTGTTGCTACCATGCTGTGTTGTCAAGTGTTGCTGCCATGCTGTGTTGTCAAGTGTTTCTACCATGCTGTGTTGTCAAGTGTTTCTACCATGCTGTGTTATTGTCAAGTGTTGCTGCCATGCTGTGTTATTGTCAAGTGTTGCTGCCATGCTGTGTTATTGTCAAGTGTTGCTGCCATGCTGTGTTATTGTCAAGTGTTGCTGCCATGCTGTGTTATTGTCAAGTGTTGCTGCCATGCTGTGTTGTCAAGTGTTGCTGCCATGCTGTGTTCTCAAGTGTTGCTGCCATGCTGTGTTGCTGCCATGCTGTGTTGTCAAGTGTTGCTACCATGCTGTGTTGTTGGTTTAGGTCTTTCTTTCTTTCTGTAGTGTTGTGGTGTCTCTCTTGTTGTGATGTGTGTTTTGTCTTGTATTTTTATATTGAATCCCAGCCCCCTTTTGGCCATTTGTAAATAAGAATTTGTTCTTAAACTGACGAGCCACGTTCGATAAAAGGTTAAATCCATGATGGGTTTGAAGCTATTGAAGTTTACATTTACATTTACATTTAAGTCATTTGGCAGACGCTCTTATCCAGAGCGACTTACAAATTGGTGAATTCACCTTATGACATCCAG
Organism: Oncorhynchus masou masou; assembly: GCF_036934945.1. Taxonomy (NCBI): domain Eukaryota; kingdom Metazoa; phylum Chordata; class Actinopteri; order Salmoniformes; family Salmonidae; genus Oncorhynchus; species Oncorhynchus masou. The sequence continues at coordinate 87,816 of NW_027006287.1, forward strand.
TGGAACAGCCACTTTACAATAGTGCATCTAAATCATTTAAGGGGGAGGGGGGGGGTGAGAAGGATTACTTTATCCTATCCTAGGTATTCATTAAAGAGGTGGGGTTTCAGGTGTCTCCGGAAGGTGGTGATTGACTCCGCTGTCCTGGCGTCGTGAGGGAGTTTGTTCCACCATTGGGGGGCCAGAGCAGCGAACAGTTTTGACTGGGCTGAGCGGGAACTGTACTTCCTCAGTGGTAGGGAGGCGAGCAGGCCAGAGGTGGATGAACGCAGTGCCCTTGTTTGGGTGTAGGGCCTGATCAGAGCCTGGAGGTACTGCGGTGCCGTTCCCCTCACAGCTCCGTAGGCAAGCACCATGGTCTTGTAGCGGATGCGAGCTTCAACTGGAAGCCAGTGGAGAGAGCGGAGGAGCGGGGTGACGTGAGAGAACTTGGGAAGGTTGAACACCAGACGGGCTGCGGCGTTCTGGATGAGTTGTAGGGGTTTAATGGCACAGGCAGGGAGCCCAGCCAACAGCGAGTTGCAGTAATCCAGACGGGAGATGACAAGTGCCTGGATTAGGACCTGCGCCGCTTCCTGTGTGAGGCAGGGTCGTACTCTGCGGATGTTGTAGAGCATGAACCTACAGGAACGGGCCACCGCCTTGATGTTAGTTGAGAACGACAGGGTATTGTCCAGGATCACGCCAAGGTTCTTAGCGCTCTGGGAGGAGGACACAATGGAGTTGTCAACCGTGATGGCGAGATCATGGAACGGGCAGTCCTTCCCCGGGAGGAAGAGCAGCTCCATCTTGCCGAGGTTCAGCTTGAGGTGGTGATCCGTCATCCACACTGATATGTCTGCCAGACATGCAGAGATGCGATTCGCCACCTGGTCATCAGAAGGGGGAAAGGAGAAAACGAATTGTGTGTCGTCTGCATAGCAATGATAGGAGAGACCATGTGAGGTTATGACAGAGCCAAGTGACTTGGTGTATAGCGAGAATAGGAGAGGGCCTAGAACAGAGCCCTGGGGGACACCAGTGGTGAGAGAGCGTGGCGAGGAGACAGATTCTCGCCACGCCACCTGGTAGGAGCGACCTGTCAGGTAGGACGCAATCCAAGCGTGGGCCGCGCCGGAGATGCTCAACTCGGAGAGGGTGGAGAGGAGGATCTGATGGTTCACAGTATCGAAGGCAGCCGATAGGTCTAGAAGGATGAGAGCAGAGGAGAGAGAGTTAGCTTTAGCAGTGCGGAGCGCCTCCGTGATACAGAGAAGAGCAGTCTCAGTTGAATGACTAGTCTTGAAACCTGACTGATTTGGATCAAGAAGGTCATTCTGAGAGAGATAGCGGGAGAGCTGGCCAAGGACGGTACGTTCAAGAGTTTTGGAGAGAAAAGAAAGAAGGGATACTGGTCTGTAGTTGTTGACATCGGAGGGATCGAGTGTAGGTTTTTTCAGAAGGGTTGCAACTCTCGCTCTCTTGAAGACGGAAGGGACGTAGCCAGCGGTCAGGGATGAGTTGATGAGCGAGGTGAGGTAAGGGAGAAGGTCTCCGGAAATGGTCTGGAGAAGAGAGGAGGGGATAGGGTCAAGCGGGCAGGTTGTTGAGTGGCCGGCCGTCACAAGAAGCGAGATTTCGTCTGGAGAGAGAGGGGAGAAAGAGGTCAGAGCACAGGGTAGGGCAGTGTGAGCAGAACCAGCGGTGTCGTTTGACTTAGCAAACGAGGATCGGATGTCGTCGACCTTCTTTTCAAAATGGTTGACGAAGTCATCTGCAGAGAGGGAGGAGGGGGAGGGGAGGGGAGGAGGATTCAGGAGGGAGGAGAAGGTGGCAAAGAGCTTCCTAGGGTTAGAGGCAGATGCTTGGAATTTAGAGTGGTAGAAAGTGGCTTTAGCAGCAGAGACAGAGGAGGAAAATGTAGAGAGGAGGGAGTGAAAGGATGCCAGGTCCGCAGGAGGCAGATTTTCCTCCATTTCCGCTCGGCTGCCCGGAGCCCTGTTCTGTGAGCTCGCAATGAGTCGTCGAGCCACGGAGCGGGGAGGGGAGGACCGAGCCGGCCTGGAGGATAGGGGACATAGAGAGTCAAAGGATGCAGAAAGGGAAGAGAGGAGGGTTGAGGAGGCAGAATCAGGAGATAGGTTGGAGAAGGTTTGAGCAGAGGGAAGAGATGATAGGATGGAAGAGGAGAGAGTAGCGGGGGAGAGAGAGCGAAGGTTGGGACGGTGCGATACCATCTGAGTAGGGGCAGTGTGGGAAGTGTTGGATGAGAGCGAGAGGGAAAAGGATACAAGGTAGTGGTCGGAGACTTGGAGGGGAGTTGCAATGAGGTTAGTGGAAGAACAGCATTTAGTAAAGATGAGGTCGAGCGTATTGCCTGCCTTGTGAGTAGGGGGGATGGTGAGAGGGTGAGGTCAAAAGAGGAGAGGAGTGGAAAGAAGGAGGCAGAGAGGAATGAGTCAAAGGTAGACGTGGGGAGGTTAAAGTCGCCCAGGACTGTGAGAGGTGAGCCGTCCTCAGGAAAGGAGCTTATCAAGGCATCAAGCTCATTGATGAACTCTCCGAGGGAACCTGGAGGGCGATAAATGATAAGGATGTTAAGCTTGAAAGGGCTGGTAACTGTGACAGGGAGAAAGAGAGAATGACCACTTGGGAGAGATGAGGATCCCGGTGCCACCACCCCGCTGACCAGAAGCTCTCGGGGTGTGCGAGAACACGTGGGCGGACGAAGAGAGAGCAGTAGGAGTAGCAGTGTTATCTGTGGTGATCCATGTTTCCGTCAGTGCCAAGAAGTCGAGGGACTGGAGGGAGGCATAGGCTGAGATGAACTCTGCCTTGTTGGCCGCAGATCGGCAGTTCCAGAGGCTACCGGAGACCTGGAACTCCACGTGGGTCGTGCGCGCTGGGACCACCAGATTAGGGTGGCCGCGGCCACGCGGTGTGGAGCGTTTGTATGGTCTGTGCAGAGAGGAGAGAACAGGGATAGATAGACACATAGTTGACAGGCTACAGAAGAGGCTACGCTAATGCAAAGGAGATTGGAATGACAAGTGGACTACACGTCTCGAATGTTCAGAAAGTTAAGCTTACGTAGCAAGAATCTTATTGACTAAAATGATTGAAATGATACAGTACTGCTGGAGTAGGCTAGCTGGCAGTGGCTGCGTTGTTGACTTTGTAGGCTAGCTGGCAGTGGCTGCGTTGTTGACACTACACTAATCAAGTCGTTCCGTTGAGTGTAATAGTTTCTACAGTGCTGCTATTCGGGGGCTAGCTGGCTAGCTAGCAGTGTTGATTACGTTACGTTAAAAGAACGTTCTAAGGAAAAGCATTTTTAATGTAAACTCAATTCAAATTGATTGAAAATCACCAAAGTCAAACAATACAAAGGTAATTTCCGTTGATTGTACGGAGGAGTTCCCAGGTGGTTGTATTCATGGAAGCCATATGGGGTGGAAGCTATTGATATTTTTTTTTTAATAAGTATTTATGACAAGCAAAAAATATAAATACAGTTTTTTTTAAGTTTAAACTGATAAACTGAGCCAATGGATGGGTTCTACTTTCCTCTTCTTCAAAGAGGGTGCTGTTCCCTGGCAACACCATAGACTACACCATGCACAACCCAAGGCTCTTGTAAGAGCCATCCACATTGCAATAAGAGTATTCTTATTTACTTAGCTATGTCAACTGCAGTTATTCAATTCATAGTTTCTCTCCCTTTGATTTCTACTTCTCTGGTGAGGGTGCTGTTTAGGTAAGGGTGTGTGTGTGTCTGTACAAAGACAAAACTTGCTCTTTTAAGAGTCAACCATATTACATTTACATTTAAGTCATTTAGCAGACGCTCTTATCCAGAGCGACTTACAAATTCCATTGAAACCAATTAGACACCATATAACCCACACCTACACACTCATGTATCAATCTGACTGACGGATTGTGTTGTGCAGTAAGCAGGCTCAGGTGTATAACTGTGGCTCCTTCCACCTTCAAAAAATAAGCAAGAACAGGAAGACACTTCATAATTTCTATAATTATGCTATATTGTTTGTCCTCGTGTATCTGTGCATGTTTTTCAACCTAAAGTACACTGCAGCCACTTAGTGTGGACCCCTGCTGAGGCCGCACACACAGATTCCTGTTGAACACTGTCTCTTTAAAACTTCTTCAGGAGTTGATTCCTGTACAGGAACCAAATGAGCGGATATTCCAGAGCTCCAACTAATTGTACTCATTAAAACTCAAACTTTCATTAAAATTCACATCCAGGGTACTCAAATCAAGCCACACTCGTTGTGAATATAGCTAACATGTCAGATTTGTGAAATGCTTTTCTGCTAAAGCATGACAAGCTATTATCTGATAGCATGCAGCTCCCTGACACACAGAAAGGGCACGTAAACAAACAAATTAGCGTAGCCGGCGCTACCAAAAACGCAGAAATAAAATCTAAAACATTCATTACCTTTGACGAGATTCTTTGTTGGCACTCCTATATGTCCCATAAACATCACAATTGGGTATTTTTTCGATTAAATCGGTCCATATATACCCAAAATGTCCATTTATGAACACCGTGAAATCCATGGAAAACTGCACGTTTCCCAACGCAACGTAATTTTTTTAAATTCATAAAGTTGCCTATAAACTTTGACAAAACACTTCAACCTACTTCTGTAATCCAAGTTTAGGTATTAGTAAACGTTAATAAACGATCAAATTGATCACAGAGAGATCTGTATTCAATAGCTAGAAGTTTACAAAAAGAATTCCAGTTCCTCGCGGACATTTTTTTCTGTGGCGCACCTGAAGACCGGATGTGTTATTGGCCAATCTAACCAAGGATAAAGTGCCCTGGTAATCACAACACTGGCGACATCGTGTGGAATCTGTAGGAATTGCAAACACAGTTCCATCATTTATGACACGCCTTAGAAAATACAAACACTGGCGGATGGATTTTTTCTTTGGAGATTTTGTGATGAGGTTTTCTTGCGGTTTTGACAACGGAACTCGTTCTGCTATAGTCACAAACACCATTGAACCAAGTTCGGAGAAACTTCAGTTACTCATGTTTTTAATGAAACAAATACTAACTATATGAAATAACTAAATAAATACAAAACATCAAACGGAACGTGAAACCTATTACAGCCTATTTTGAACACTACACAGTTGAAGGAAAATCACCCACAAAATACAGGTTTTAACTATGTTATTGGGACGGTTCCCAATCAGAGGAGAATCACCTGACTCTTTAACTTCAGCCAAACCTCTGTAACCCTTTCTCCCTAAATCAGCTACAATCCCACATCTAAAAAACCACACTAAGAATACAACAAACAATAAACCCATGTCACACCAAGGCCTGACCAACTAATTTTTTAAAACTTTACATTGAAATACTAAGACCAGAGGATGTAGTACCCCCCTAGAGTTAATGATCCCAGGTCAGTGTGGCATTTCACCTCCTGTCCATGGTGGCGGTTCCGGCTCGGGATATGGACCCCACTTCCATCTGTCCATCTGTCTCCCCTTCGCGTCCTGGGATGTTTTGATGCCGACCATGGCCGAATGTCCTCACCCAGTCCCTACTGAACAGACTTCAGCTGTGACTGAGGGCAGCTCGGGACTGAGAGGCAGCTCAAGGACTGAGGGGACATCGACTAGAGACACTCGGGACTATGTAATTCATGAATCATGCAGCCCAGTATTCCATGCTGCCTGGTACTGAGAAGAAGCCTTTGGTCCGACTGAGAAGAAGCCCAGCCAGGCATAGGATACATCGCAGATCCTGTAATTCATGAATCATGCTGACTGGCGGATCCTTCCATGACTCGGACCCTGGCTGACTGGCAGATTGGAAGAGTCTGGCTGACTGGCAGATCTGGAAGAGTCTGGCTGACTGGCAGATCCGGAAGAGTCTGGCTGAATGGCAGATCCGGAAGAGTCTGGCTGACTGGCAGATCCGGAAGAGTCTGGCTGACTGGCAGATCCGGAAGAGTCTGGCTGACTGGCAGATCCGGTTAGTCTGCTGACTGGCAGAAAGAGTCTGCAGCTGACTGGCAGATCCGGAAGAGTCTGGCTGACTGGCAAATCCGGAATAGTCTGGCTGACTGGCAGATCTAGAAAGAGCACTGGCTGACTGGCAGATCTGGAGGGAGTCTGGCTGACTGGCAATCCTGGCAGACTTACGGCTCTAGGCACATCATCCTGTTAGCTCTCTGTTCTGACTGGCGGCTCTGGCTGCTCCATGCAGACTGGAAGCTCTGGCTGCTCCATGCAGACTGGCAGCTCAATGCAGACTGGCAGCTCCATGCAGACTGGCAGCTCTGGCTGCTCCATGCAGACTGGCAGCTCTGGCTGCTCCATGAAGAGAGGCAGCTCCTTGCAGACTGGCAGCTCTAGCTGCTCCATGCAGACTGTTAGTCTGGCTGCTCCATGCAGACTGGCAGCTCAGAAGAGAGGGATTCTTGCAGACTGGCAGCTCTAGCTGCTCCATGCAGACTAGCAGCTCAGGCTGCTCCGAAGAGGCAGGAGGCACTGCAGTGCTGAGAAGAGAAAGGATCCTAACAGGACAGGAGAGGTTAGGCGCACTGTAGGCCTGATGCGTGGTGCTGGCACTGGTTGGGCCAGACACGCACAGGAAGCCTGCAGTGTTCCGGAGGGCTGGGGTGTGGAGGTGGTACTGGAAACCGGTGTGCAGGCGCATTCTTGAGCACATAGCCTGTTACCTGTTCCAGAAACTCTCTGTTGCCCTGCCAGTGCTTCCAGGAGAAATAGGGACTGGGCTATGGAAAGCGTTACATTCCGGAACACATATCCTGTTGGTGCCATGTTCCGAAAGGAGCACTGGGGACCAGTGTTCCAGAAGAGCTTCATGGCATTTGGCTGGAAAGCTCAATCTAGCCCGAACACATATCGCGGAGCTGAAATATTCCGCACCGGGCTATGCACCCGCACTGGGGACAGCGTGCGCAGCACTATAGAAACATGGTGCCTGCCCGGTCTCTTAGCCCCCGAAAGAGCACTGGTAGTTCCAGAGGTCTCCTACCTGACGAGCCATACTCCCTAACAAGAAATTTTTGGGGCTTCGCTCTAGAACACATGTCTTTTTTAGTCCATTCTCCTAAAGCCCTCTTGCACTGCTCCAGCAAATCCCAGGCGGCTCCGGCACTCTCTCTAGAACACCCACCTGTTATTTCTTCCCAGAAATATCCACTGCAGTGTTCCTGGGCTGCTCCTGTTTTCATCCACGTCGCCGTGCTGCCTCCTAGAACACATATCCTGCTTTAGCTTCTAGTTCCTCAGATAAGGCTGAGCCCAGGGTCCTTCTCCTTCCAGTTCCTGTTTCCTCTTCGCCTGCTGCACCTTTGGGCGGCTACACTCCCCCAGAAGAGCCCAGGGTCCTCTCCCGTCAAGGATCTCCTCCCATGTCCAGAAACAACACGCGGCTCCTCTTTGGGCTGCTTGCCTGAAAGACACGCTGCTCGGTCCGTGTGTGGTGGGTGATTCTGTAACGACGTTCTTCGTTTTCGCAAGAAAGTCGGACCGAAATCAGCGTGTTGGTTACTCATGTTTATTAATGAAACAAATAACGGAACTATACAGGAAATAACTAAATAAATACAAAACAACAAACGGATTCGTGAAACCTATTACAGCCTATCTTGAACACTACACAGAGACAGGAACAATCATCCACGTTAAATACTGTTCTAGAAACCCAGGCTACTAAATACGGTTCCCAATCAGAGACAAGAGAATCACCTGACTCTGATTGAGAACCGCCTCAGGCAGCCAAACCTATGTAACACACACCCCTAATCAGCTACAATCCCAATAACTAAAAAACCCCACTAAGAATACAACAAACAATAAACCCATGTCACACCCTGGCCTGACCAACTAATTAACTAAAACACAAAATACTAAGACCAAGGCGTGACATCTGCTATAGTCACAGACACCATTGAACCAGTTCTAGAAACGTCAGAGTGTTTTCTATGCACACATACTAATCATATGCATATACTATATTCCTGGCATTAGCAGGTCTGTTGAAATGAGCACTGATTTTTAACAACGTTGAAAAAAGTAGCTCGATCTCAAACAGGTTTTAACTACCTTATTTTCCCAATAACAGTCTCTTTAACTTCATCCCTCTCTCCCTTTCTCCCTAAATCCTCTGAACCCACATCTGAACTGGCATAGCATGATCAGAGGTGAGAGGTCACTTGGTGGGGGTCAACAAGAAGTATTTTTACAGAGATGCTTTACACTGAAATACAGATAGAGATGTAGTAGTCCCAGAGTTAATGATCCCAGGTCAGTGTGGCATTTCACCTCCTGATGATTATGATGACTGAGAGTGTAAAACACAAGGCTTAATCACGCCCTCTCTCTCTCCATCTGTCCATCTGTCTCTCGTCTGCAGGTATGTTTTGATGTGAAAGAGGATGCCAACCCCCAGTCCCATCATCGCCACTTCACCTGTTCTTAAGATTACCTTCGGTCCGACTGGAGGCCCAAGGATAGGAGACATCGCTAGAGACACTACTATGTAATTGCGATGAACGGAGAGAATATTAAGTTTATAAGCACTGTAATTCATGAATCATGTACTGTATTCCATGCTCCTCTGTTCTTAATATTACCTTCGGTCCGACTGGGGGCCCAAGGATAGGAGACATCACTAGAGGACACTACTATGTAATTGCGATGAACGGAGAGAATATTAAGTTTAGAAGCACTGTAATTCATGAATCATGTACTGTATTCCATGCTCCTCTGTTCTTAAGATTACCTTCGGTCCGACTGGAGGCCCAAGGATAGGATACATCGCACTGTAATTCATGAATCATGTACTGTATTCCATGCTCCTCTGGTCTTCAGATTACCTTCGGTCCGACTGGAGGCCCAAGGATAGGAGACATCGCTATAGACACTACTATGTAATTCATGAATCATGTACTGTATTCCATGCTCCTCTGGTCTTCAGATTACCTTCGGTCCGACTGGAGGCCCAAGGATAGGAGACATCGCTATAGACACTACTATGTAATTCATGAATCATGTACTGTATTCCATGCTCCTCTGGTCTTAAGATTACCTTCGGTCCGACTGGGGGCCCAAGGATAGGAGACATCGCTAGAGGACACTACTATGTAATTCATGAATCATGTACTGTATTCCCTGCTCCTCTGGTCTTCCCTCTTTCCCTTTCTGTCTTTTACACCTCTCTCCCCACCTCTTTCTTCCTCTGTTTCTATAATGCACATCAGATGTGCACTGAAGTGCAGATTGAACTTGTATTTGTAATATAATATTACAGTCCTGATATTTATAATGCATGTATTATGTATTTATAACACGTGGATAATGAACGTCTTTCAATGAAGCGTTTCACATTCTCTACTAGTTGATATTAAGTCTCTCGTTTGAAATAGTAGACCTATCCTGTGGCCTCAGATCAGTGCACATGATATTAGATATTGAGATGAACCTGTTTTAGAGTAGACGTGTACACGGTCATACGGCTTGCGGCACCATTCATTTTCACTTGAAGGAAAGTGGTGAGAAGATAAACACACGTGCAACGAACGGGTTGAACACTCCAGACAGACTGAACAATATTGGCAACTTTAGAGGATAGGCTACCAGCATCGACGTTTCGGTTTGAGGCTGTCTCCCTCTCTGCCCTGTCTATTTGGAGATGTCCTCGCTAAATATAGACAACCACCAGAGATGGTCCCTACTCACATCCAGGTCACCGTTCCGCGCGGTAGGGGCTCGCGTGCCAAGGGCCAGCACAGGACCAGTGACGTGTACACCATTATCCAGGTGGGCGAGGAGAAACGACTTGTGTTCTGGAAAAGACCACTGCTCCCGAATGGAAGAAGGAATGTTGTTACCGTGTGTGCTGGAGCGGCATACTGGCGTGGACCTTGGCGCCGACCCCTGGAGAAACGTCTTGGTCCTTATGGTGATGCACCGGGCACTCATTGGGCTAGATGTGTTTCAGGACAGAATATGCATGAAAAAAACGAGTGGGTTTCTATTCTTTGGTTCAGTAGTATTTTGCTCTATATCTGCCCTGTCCTGTCTGGCGGTCTGTTCTAGAAAGAGCACTGCAGTGTTCCAGAAGAGAGGGATTCTAACTGGAAAGCGTTACATTCTAGAACACATATCCTGTTAGTCTGTTCTAGAAAGAGCACTGCAGTGTTCCAGAAGAGAGGGATTCTAACTGGAAAGCGTTACATTCTAGAACACATATCCTGTTAGTCTGTTCTAGAAAGAGCACTGCAGTGTTCCAGAAGAGAGGGATTCTAACTGGAAAGCGTTACATTCTAGAACACATATCCTGTTAGTCTGTTCTAGAAAGAGCACTGCAGTGTTCCAGAAGAGAGGGATTCTAACTGTAAAGCGTTACATTCTAGAACACATATCCTGTTAGTCTGTTCTAGAAAGAGCACTGCAGTGTTCCAGAAGAGAGGGATTCTAACTGGAAAGCGTTACATTCTAGAACACATATCCTGTTAGCCAACTTCACCTTTCTTTATTGGGCTTTTATAGGATGTATTCTCGCGTTGACTTCTATAAACACAACAACTGGCAGACCTCTGTACTCCTCTTCATCATATCGTAATGGGTTAGGATGAGGGAAATGTGGTCTTGTTTCTATGCTACTGGAGAGCCATTATAGAGGGCCATGGCATTCCTTTTACATAGTCTGTATTGTGACAAGAGGTTAGCCTAAAGAAAGTGAGGGAGGTCTCCTGTTGATACTAGAACTGTGGGCCTCATGTGACTCTTCTATGCTGAGAGGAATTCTACATTACCAGAGGTTGAATGATATTCTGTATATTCTATGCAGTCTTTCTTTCCCGAGGCAGAACTTCGACAGATTGATGAGGCGTTTGTCCCAATTCTCAGGATTATGCACCCTATCCCCTTTATAGTGCCCTACATTCACCAGGGCCCACCCTGTCCCCTTTATAGTGCCCTACATTCACCAGGGCCCAGCCTATCCCCTTTATAGTGCCCTACATTCACCAGGGCCCACCTTATCCCCTTTATAGTGCCCTACATTCACCAGGGCCCACCCTGTCCCCTTTATAGTGCCCTACATTCACCAGGGCCCACCCTATCCCTTTATAGTGCCCTACATTCACCAGGGCCCACCTATATCCCTTTATAGTGCCCTACATTCACCAGGGCCCACCCTGTCCCTTTATAGTGCCACTACATTCACCAGGGCCCACTCTATCCCCTTTATAGTGCCCTACATTCACCAGGGCCCACCCTGTCCCCTTTATAGTACCCTACATTCACCAGGGCCCAGCCTATCCCCTTTATAGTGCCCTACATTCACCAGGGCCCACCTTATCCCCTTTATAGTGCCCTACATTCACCAGGGCCCACCCTGTCCCCTTTATAGTGCCCTACATTCACCAGGGCCCAGCCTATTCCCTTTATAGTGCCCTACATTCACCAGGGCCCAGCCTATTCCCTTTATAGTGCCCTACATTCACCAGGGCCCACCCTATCCCCTTTATAGTGCACTACATTCACCAGGGCCCAGCACTATCCCCTTTATAGTGCCCTACATTCACCAGGGCCCAGCCTATCCCCTTTATAGTGCCCTACATTCCCATGGCCCACCCTATCCCCTTTATAGTGCCCTACATTCACCAGAACCCACCCTATCCCCTTTATAGTGCCCTACATTCACCAGGGCCCACCCTATCCCCTTTATAGTGCCCTACATTCACCAGGGCCCACCCTATCCCCTTTATAGTGCCCTACATTCACCAGGGCCCAGCCTATTCCCTTTATAGTGCCCTACATTCACCAGGGCCCACACTATCCCCTTTATAGTGCCCTACATTCACCAGGCTCCACCCTATCCCCTTTATAGTGCCCTACATTCACCAGGGCCCACCCTATCCCCTTTATAGTGCCCTACATTCACCAGGGCCCACACTATCCCCTTTATAGTGCCCTACATTCACCAGGGCCCAGCCTATCCCCTTTATAGTGCCCTACATTCACCAGGGCCCACACTATCCCCTTTATAGTGCCCTACATTCACCAGGGCCCAGCCTATTCCCTTTATAGTGCCCTACATTCACCAGGGCCCACCCTATCCCCTTTATAGTGCCCTACATTCACCATGGCCCAGCCTATTCCCTTTATAGTGCCCTACATTCACCAGGGCCCACCCTATCCCCTTTATAGTGCCCTACATTCACCAGGGCCCACCCTATCCCCTTTATAGTGCCCTACATTCACCAGGGCCCACACTATCCCCTTTATAGTGCCCTACATTCACCAGGGCCCAGCCTATTCCCTTTATAGTGCCCTACATTCACCAGGGCCCACCCTATCCCCTTTATAGTGCCCTACATTCACCATGGCCCAGCCTATCCCCTTTATAGTGCCCTACATTCACCAGGGCCCACCCTATCCCCTTTATAGTGCCCTACATTCACCAGGGCCCACCCTATCCCATTTATAGTGCCCTACATTCACCAGGGCCCAGCCTATTCCCTTTATAGTGCACTACATTCACCAGGGCCCAGCCTATTCCCTTTATAGTGCACTACATTCACCAGGGCCCACCCTATCCCCTTTATAGTGCCCTACATTCACCAGGGCCCACCCTATCCCCTTTATATTACCCTACATTCACCAGGCTCCACCCTATCCCCTTTATAGTACCCTACATTCACCAGGGCCCAGCCTATTCCCTTTATAGTGCCCTACATTCACCAGGGCCCACCCTATCCCCTTTATAGTGCCCTACATTCACCATGGCCCACCCTATCCCCTTTATAGTGCCCTACATTCACCAGGGCCCACCCTATCCCCTTTATATTGCCCTACATTCACCAGGGCCCACCCTATCCCCTTTATAGTGCCCTACATTCACCAGGGCCCAGCCTATTCCCTTTATAGTGCCCTACATTCACCATGGCCCACCCTATATCCTTCCATCTCTATCCATCCTTTTCTAGTCATCATCTCAATTTGTTATTGCTATTCGTCCATCTCAATTAATGAATCTCTATTCATCTCTATTTATCAGCCTATATTCTTTCCTTTCTATTCATTTATCTCTATTCATTCATCTCTATTCATTTATCTCTATTCATTCATCTCTATTCATTCACCATCCAGGCTGTATCACATCCAGCCGTTATTGGGAGTCCCATAGGGGTGGCGAACAATTGGCCCAGTGTCAACCTGGTTTGCCAGGGGTGAATCTCTATTCATCCATCTCTATTCATCCATCCCTATTCATCTCAATTTATCCATCTCTATTCATCCATATCTGTTCGTCCGTCTCTATTCATCCATCTCTTTTCATCCATCACCATCATCTCTATTCATTCACCTCTATTCATCTCTATGCATCTATCTCCATCCGGCTCTATTCATTCATCTGTGTTCATTCAACTATAGTCATCCATCTCTATTCAAACATGTATTTTCATGTCTACTCATCCATCTCTATTCACCAATCTCTATCCATATTTTTTTTATCCATCTCTAGTCATCCATCTATTTCGTCCATATCTATTAGTTAACATCTGTTAATCAATCTCTATTCATTCACCTCTATTCATCCATCTCTATCAATCTGTATAAATTATGCTGTGTTCATCCATCTCTATTCATCTCTCTGTTCATCCACCTATATCCATTTATTTTCATTAATCTCTATTCATCCATTTCTATTCATCTCTATGCATCCATGTCCATCTCTCTATTCATCCATCTCTCTCCATCCATCTATATCAATCTGTATCCATCCATCTCCATTTATCCATCTCTGTTCATTCATGTCTATTCATCTCTATTCCATAATTCCATAACGTGAGCTGTTAATTGCCTAGGTCAGTTTAGAGAATGAGAAGGAGGATGTTGTAGATGGTTTAGAGGAGGAGGATGTTGTAGATGGTTTATAGAAGGATGAGGATGTTGTAGATGGTTTAGAGGAGGAGGATGTTGTAGATGGTTTATAGAAGGAGGAGGATGTTGTAGATGGTTTAGAGGAGGAGGATGTTGTAGATGGTTTATAGGAGGAGGAGGATGTTGTAGATGGTTTATAGAAGGAGGAGGATGTTGTAGATGGTTTATAGGAGAAGGAGGATGTTGTAGATGGTTTATAGGAGAAGGAGGATGTTGTAGATGGTTTATAGGAGAAGGAGGATGTTGTAGATGGTTTATAGGAGGAGGAGGATGTTGTAGATGGTTTATAGGAGGAGGAGGATGTTGTAGATGGTTTATAGAAGGAGGAGGATGTTGTAGATGGTTTATAGGAGGATGAGGATGTTGTAGATGGTTTAGAGAAGGAGGAGGATGTTGTAGATGGTTTAGAGATGGAGGAGGATGTTGTAGATGGTTTATAGAAGGAGGAGGATGTTGTAGATGGTTTAGAGAAGGAGGAGGATGTTGTAGATGGTTTATAGAAGGAGGAGGATGTTGTAGATGGTTTAGAGAAGGAGGAGGATGTTGTAGATGGTTTATAGAAGGAGGAGGATGTTGTAGATGGTTTATAGGAGGTGGTGGATGTTGTAGATGGTTTAGAGAAGGAGGAGGATGTTGTAGATGGTTTATAGAAGGAGGAGGATGTTGTAGATGGTTTATAGAGGAAGGAGGATGTTGTAGATGGTTTATAGAATGAGGAGGATGTTGTAGATGGTTTATAGAAGGAGGAGGATGTTGTAGATGGTTTATAGAGGAGGAGGATGTTGTAGATGGTTTATAGAAGGAGGAGGATGTTGTAGATGGTTTATAGAGGAAGGAGGATGTTGTAGATGGTTTATAGAATGAGGAGGATGTTGTAGATGGTTTATAGAAGGAGGAGGATGTTGTAGATGGTTTATAGAAGGAGGAGGATGTTGTAGATGGGAGGTGGATGTTGTAGATGGTTTAGAGAAGGAGGAGGATGTTGTAGATGGTTTATAGAATGAGGAGGATGTTGTAGATGGTTTATAGGAGGTGGATGTTGTAGATGGTTTATAGAAGGAGGAGGATGTTGTCGATGGTTTATAGAGGAGGAGGATGTTGTAGATGGTTTATAGGAGGTGGATGTTGTAGATGGTTTAGTAGATGGATGGTTTATAGAAGGAGGAGGATGTTGTAGATGGTTTATAGAAGGAGGAGGATGTTGTAGATGGTTTATAGAAGGAGGAGGATGTTGTAGATGGTTTAGAGATGGAGGAGGATGTTGTAGATGGTTTAGAGAATGAGGAGGATGTTGTAGATGGTTTATAGAAGGAGGAGGATGTTGTAGATGGTTTATAGAAGGAGGAGGATGTTGTAGATGGTTTATAGAAGGAGGTGGATGTTGTAGATGGTTTAGAGAAGGAGGAGGATGTTGTAGATGGTTTATAGAATGAGGAGGATGTTGTAGATGGTTTATAGGAGGTGGATGTTGTAGATGGTTTAGAGAAGGAGGAGGATGTTGTCGATGGTTTATAGAAGGAGGAGGATGTTGTAGATGGTTTATAGGAGGTGGATGTTGTAGATGGTTTAGAGAAGGAGGAGGATGTTGTCGATGGTTTATAGAAGGAGGAGGATGTTATAGATGGTTTATAGGTGGATGTTGTAGATGGGAGGAGGGTATGTTGTCGATGGTTTATAGAAGGAGGAGGATGTTGTAGATGGTTTATAGAAGGAGGTGGATGTTGTAGATGGTTTATAGATGGAGGAGGATGTTGTAGATGGTTTATAGGAGGTGGATGTTGTAGATGGTTTAGAGAAGGAGGAGGATGTTGTAGATGGTTTATAGAATGAGGAGGATGTTGTAGATGGTTTATAGGAGGTGGATGTTGTAGATGGTTTAGAGAAGGAGGAGGATGTTGTCGATGGTTTATAGAAGGAGGAGGATGTTGTAGATGGTTTATAGGAGGTGGATGTTGTAGATGGTTTAGAGAAGGAGGAGGATGTTGTCGATGGTTTATAGAAGGAGGAGGATGTTGTAGATGGTTTATAGAATGAGGAGGATGTTGTAGATGGTTTATAGGAGGTGGATGTTGTAGATGGTTTAGAGAAGGAGGAGGATGTTGTAGATGGTTTATAGAAGGAGGAGGATGTTGTAGATGGTTTATAGGAGGTGGTGGATGTTGTAGATGGTTTAGAGAAGGAGGAGGATGTTGTAGATGGTTTATAGAAGGAGGAGGATGTTGTAGATGGTTTATAGAGGAAGGAGGATGTTGTAGATGGTTTATAGAATGAGGAGGATGTTGTAGATGGTTTATAGAAGGAGGAGGATGTTGTAGATGGTTTATAGGAGGAGGAGGATGTTGTAGATGGTTTATAGAAGGAGGAGGATGTTGTAGATGGTTTATAGAGGAAGGAGGATGTTGTAGATGGTTTATAGAATGAGGAGGATGTTGTAGATGGTTTATAGAAGGAGGAGGATGTTGTAGATGGTTTATAGAAGGAGGAGGATGTTGTAGATGGTTTATAGGAGGTGGATGTTGTAGATGGTTTAGAGAAGGAGGAGGATGTTGTAGATGGTTTATAGAATGAGGAGGATGTTGTAGATGGTTTATTGGATGTTGTAGATGGTTTAGAGAAGGAGGAGGATGTTGTAGATGGTTTATAGAATGAGGAGGATGTTGTAGATGGTTTATAGGAGGTGGATGTTGTAGATGGTTTAGAGAAGGAGGAGGATGTTGTCGATGGTTTATAGAAGGAGGAGGATGTTGTAGATGGTTTATAGGAGGTGGATGTTGTAGATGGTTTAGAGAAGGAGGAGGATGTTGTCGATGGTTTATAGAAGGAGGAGGATGTTATAGATGGTTTATAGGAGGTGGATGTTGTAGATGGTTTAGAGAAGGAGGAGTATGTTGTCGATGGTTTATAGAAGGAGGAGGATGTTGTTGTAGAAGGATGGATTTGTAGATGGTTTATAGATGGAGGAGGATGTTGTAGATGGTTTTAGGAGGTGGATGTTGTAGATGGTTTAGAGAAGGAGGAGGATGTTGTAGATGGTTTATAGAATGAGGAGGATGTTGTAGATGGTTTATAGGTGGATGTTGTAGATGGTTTTGAAGGAGGAGGATGTTGTCGATGGTTTATAGAAGGAGGAGGATGTTGTAGATGGTTTATAGGAGGTGGATGTTGTAGATGGTTTAGAAGGAGGAGGATGTTGTCGATGGTTTATAGAAGGAGGAGGATGTTGTAGATGGTAGAATAGGATGTTGTAGATGGTTTATAGGAGGTGGATGTTGTAGATGGTTTAGAGAAGGAGGAGGATGTTGTAGATGGTTTATAGAAGGAGGAGGATGTTGTAGATGGTTTATAGGAGGTGGTGGATGTTGTAGATGGTTTAGAGAAGGAGGAGGATGTTGTAGATGGTTTATAGAAGGAGGAGGATGTTGTAGATGGTTTATAGAGGAAGGAGGATGTTGTAGATGGTTTATAGAATGAGGAGGATGTTGTAGATGGTTTATAGAAGGAGGAGGATGTTGTAGATGGTTTATAGGAGGAGGAGGATGTTGTAGATGGTTTATAGAAGGAGGAGGATGTTGTAGATGGTTTATAGAGGAAGGAGGATGTTGTAGATGGTTTATAGAATGAGGAGGATGTTGTAGATGGTTTATAGAAGGAGGAGGATGTTGTAGATGGTTTATAGAAGGAGGAGGATGTTGTAGATGGTTTATAGGTGGATGTTGTAGATGGGAAGGAGGAGGATGTTGTAGATGGTTTATAGAATGAGGAGGATGTTGTAGATGGTTTATAGGAGGTGGATGTTGTAGATGGTTTAGAGAAGGAGGAGGATGTTGTCGATGGTTTATAGAAGGAGGAGGATGTTGTAGATGGTTTTTGGATGTTGTAGATGGTTTAGAGAAGGAGGAGGATGTTGTAGATGGTTTATAGAAGGAGGAGGATGTTGTAGATGGTTTATAGAAGGAGGAGGATGTTGTAGATGGTTTATAGAAGGAGGAGGATGTTGTAGATGGTTTAGAGATGGAGGAGGATGTTGTAGATGGTTTTAGAGAATGAGGAGGATGTTGTAGATGGTTTATAGAAGAGGAGGATGTTGTAGATGGTTTATAGAAGGAGGAGGATGTTGTAGATGGTTTATAGAAGGAGGTGGATGTTGTAGATGGTTTAGAGAAGGAGGAGGATGTTGTAGATGTTTTATAGTATGAGGAGTATGTTGTAGATGGTTTATAGGAGGTGGATGTTGTAGATGGTTTAGAGAAGGAGGAGGATGTTGTCGATGGTTTATAGAAGGAGGAGGATGTTGTAGATGGTTTATAGGAGGTGGATGTTGTAGATGGTTTAGAGAAGGAGGAGGATGTTGTCGATGGTTTATAGAAGGAGGAGGATGTTATAGATGGTTTATAGGAGGTGGATGTTGTAGATGGTTTAGAGAAGGAGGAGTATGTTGTCGATGGTTTATAGAAGGAGGAGGATGTTGTAGATGGTTTATAGAAGGAGGTGGATGTTGTAGATGGTTTATAGATGGAGGAGGATGTTGTAGATGGTTTATAGGAGGTGGATGTTGTAGATGGTTTAGAGAAGGAGGAGGATGTTGTAGATGGTTTATAGATGAGGAGGATGTTGTAGATGGTTTATAGGAGGTGGATGTTGTAGATGGTTTAGAGAAGGAGGAGGATGTTGTCGATGGTTTATAGAAGGAGGAGGATGTTGTAGATGGTTTATAGGAGGTGGATGTTGTAGATGGTTTAGAGAAGGAGGAGGATGTTGTCGATGGTTTATAGAAGGAGGAGGATGTTGTAGATGGTTTATAGAATGAGGAGGATGTTGTAGATGGTTTATAGGAGGTGGATGTTGTAGATGGTTTAGAGAAGGAGGAGGATGTTGTCGATGGTTTATAGAAGAAGGAGGATGTTGTAGATGGTTTATAGAAGGAGGAGGATGTTGTAGATGGTTTATAGGAGGAGGATGTTGTAGATGGTTTAGAGAAGGAGGAGGATGTTGTAGATGGTTTAGAGAAGGAGGAGGATGTTGTAGATGGTTTATAGAAGGAGGAGGATGTTGTAGATGGTTTATAGAAGGAGGAGGATGTTGTAGATGGTTTATAGAAAGAGGAGGATATTGTAGATGGTTTATAGGAGGAGGAGGATGTTGTAGATGGTTTATAGGAGGAGGAGGATGTTGTCGATGGTTTATAGAGGAAGGAGGATGTTGTAGATGGTTTAGAGAAGGAGGATGTTGTAGATGGTTTATAGAAGGAGGATGTTGTTGTAGATGGTTTATAGAGGAAGGAGGATGTTGTAGATGGTTTAGAGAAGGAGGATGTTGTAGATGGTTTAGAGAAGGAGGATGTTGTAGATGGTTTATAGAAGGAGGAGGATGTTGTAGATGGTTTATAGGAGGAGGTTGTTGTAGATGGTTTATAGAAGGAGGTTGTTGTAGATGTTTTGGAGAAGGAGGAGGTTGTTGTAGATGTTTTAGAGAAGGAGGAGGATGTTGTAGATGGTTTATAGGAGGAGGATGTTGTAGATGGTTTATAGAGGAAGGAGGATGTTGTAGATGGTTTATAGAAGGAGGAGGATGTTGTAGATGGTTTAGAGGAGGAGGAGGATGTTGTAGATGGTTTATAGAAGGAGGAAGATGTTGTAGATGGTTTATAGGAGGAGGATGTTGTAGATGGTTTATAGAGGAAGGAGGATGTTGTAGATGGTTTATAGAGGACGGAGGATGTTGTAGATGGTTTAGACAAGGAGGAGGATGTTGTCGGTGG
Organism: Oncorhynchus masou masou; assembly: GCF_036934945.1. Classification (NCBI taxonomy): domain Eukaryota; kingdom Metazoa; phylum Chordata; class Actinopteri; order Salmoniformes; family Salmonidae; genus Oncorhynchus; species Oncorhynchus masou. The sequence continues at coordinate 107,533 of NW_027006287.1, forward strand.
TTTATAGGAGAAGGAGGATGTTGTAGATGGTTTATAGGAGGAGGATGTTGTAGATGGTTTAGAGAAGGAGGAGGTTGTTGTCGGTGGTTTATAGAGGAAGGAGGATGTTGTAGATGGTTTATAGAAGGAGGAGGATGTTGTAGATGGTTTATAGAAGGAGGATGTTGTTGTAGACGGTTTATAGAGGAAGGAGGATGTTGTAGATGGTTTAGAGGAGGAGGATGTTGTAGATGGTTTATAGGAGGAGAATGTTGTAGATGGTTTATAGGAGGAGGATGTTGTCGATGGTTTATAGGAGGAGGATTTTGTCGATGGTTTATAGAAGGAGGAGGATGTTGTAGATGGTTTATAGAAGGAGGAGGATGTTGTAGATGGTTTATAGAAGGAGGAGGATGTTGTAGATGGTTTATAGAAGGAGGAGGATGTTGTAGATGGTTTATAGAAGGAGGAGGATGTTGTAGATGGTTTATAGAATGAGGAGGATGTTGTAGATGGTTTATAGGAGGAGGAGGATGTTTTAGATGGTTTATAGAAGGAGGAGGATGTTGTAGATGGTTTATAGAAGGAGGAGGATGTTGTAGATGGTTTATAGGAGGAGGAGGATGTTGTAGATGGTTTATAGGAGGAGGAGGATGTTGTCGATGGTTTATAGAAGGAGGAGGATGTTGTAGATGGTTTATAGGAGGAGGAGGATGTTGTAGATGGTTTATAGGAGGAGGAGGATGTTGTCGATGGTTTATAGAGGAAGGGGGATGTTGTAGATTGTTTAGAGAAGGAGGATGTTGTAGATGGTTTATAGGAGGAGGAGGATGTTGTATATGGTTTATAGAGGAAGGAGGATGTTGTAGATGGTTTAGAGAAGGAGGATGTTGTAGATGGTTTAGAGAAGGAGGATGTTGTAGATGGTTTATAGAAGGAGGAGGATGTTGTAGATGGTTTATAGAAGGTTGTTGTAGATGTTTTAGAGAAGGAGGAGGTTGTTGTAGATGTTTTAGAGAAGGAGGAGGTTGTTGTAGATGTTTTAGAGAAGGAGGAGGATGTTGTAGATGGTTTATAGGAGGAGGATGTTGTAGATGGTTTATAGAGGAAGGAGGATGTTGTAGATGGTTTATAGAAGGAGGAGGATGTTGTAGATGGTTTATAGGAGGAGGATGTTGTAGATGGTTTATAGAGGAAGGAGGATGTTGTAGATGGTTTAGAGGAGGAGGAGGATGTTGTAGATGGTTTATAGAAGGAGGAGGATGTTGTAGATGGTTTAGAGAAGGAGGAGGATGTTGTCGGTGGTTTATAGGAGAAGGAGGATGTTGTAGATGGTTTATAGGAGGAGGAGGATGTTGTAGATGGTTTATAGAGGAAGGAGGATGTTGTAGATGGTTTAGAGGAGGAGGAGGATGTTGTAGATGGTTTATAGAAGGAGGTTGTTGTAGATGTTTTAGAGAAGGAGGAGGTTGTTGTAGATGTTTTAGAGAAGGAGGAGGTTGTTGTAGATGTTTTAGAGAAGGAGGAGGATGTTGTAGATGGTTTATAGGAGGAGGATGTTGTAGATGGTTTATAGAAGGAGGATGTTGTTGTAGATGGTTTATAGAGGAAGGAGGATGTTGTAGATGGTTTAGAGAAGGAGGATGTTGTAGATGGTTTAGAGAAGGAGGATGTTGTAGATGGTTTATAGAAGGAGGAGGATGTTGTAGATGGTTTATAGAAGGAGGTTGTTGTAGATGTTTTAGAGAAGGAGGAGGTTGTTGTAGATGTTTTAGAGAAGGAGGAGGTTGTTGTAGATGTTTTAGAGAAGGAGGAGGATGTTGTAGATGGTTTATAGGAGGAGGATGTTGTAGATGGTTTATAGAGGAAGGAGGATGTTGTAGATGGTTTATAGAAGGAGGAGGATGTTGTAGATGGTTTATAGGAGGAGGATGTTGTAGATGGTTTATAGAGGAAGGAGGATGTTGTAGAAGGTTTAGAGGAGGAGGAGGATGTTTTAGATGGTTTATAGAGGACGGAGGATGTTGTAGATGGTTTAGAGAAGGAGGAGGATGTCGTCGGTGGTTTATAGGAGAAGGAGGATGTTGTAGATGGTTTATAGGACGAGGATGTTGTAGATGGTTTAGAGAAGGAGGAGGTTGTTGTCGGTGGTTTATAGAGGAAGGAGGATGTTGTAGATGGTTTATAGGAGGAGGATGTTGTAGATGGTTTATAGAAGGAGGAGGATGTTGTAGATGGTTTATAGAAGGAGGAGGATGTTGTAGATGGTTTATAGAAGGAGGAGGATGTTGTAGATGGTTTATAGAAGGAGGAGGATGTTGTAGATCGTTTATAGAATGAGGAGGATGTTGTAGATGGTTTATAGGAGGAGAATGTTGTAGATGGTTTATAGGAGGAGGATGTTGTCGATGGTTTATAGGAGGAGGATGTTGTCGATGGTTTATAGAAGGAGGAGGATGTTGTAGATGGTTTATAGAATGAGGAGGATGTTGTAGATGGTTTATAGAAGGAGGAGGATGTTGTAGATGGTTTATAGAAGGAGGAGGATGTTGTAGATGGTTTATAGAAGGAGGAGGATGTTGTAGATGGTTTATAGAAGGAGGAGGATGTTGTAGATGGTTTATAGAAGGAGGAGGATGTTGTAGATGGTTTATAGAATGAGGAGGATGTTGTAGATGGTTTATAGAAGGAGGAGGATGTTGTAGATGGTTTATAGAAGGAGGAGGATGTTGTAGATGGTTTATAGGAGGAGGATGTTGTAGATGGTTTATAGGAGGAGGATGTTGTAGATGGTTTATAGGAGGAGGAGGATGTTGTAGATGGTTTATAGGAGGAGGAGGATGTTGTAGATGGTTTATAGAAGGAGGAGGATGTTGTAGATGGTTTATAGAAGGAGGAGGATGTTGTAGATGGTTTATAGGAGGAGGAGGATGTTGTAGGTGGTTTATAGGAGGAGGAGGATGTTGTCGATGGTTTATAGAAGGAGGAGGATGTTGTAGATGGTTTATAGGAGGAGGATGTTGTAGATGGTTTATAGAAGGAGGAGGATGTTGTAGATGGTTTATAGAAGGAGGAGGATGTTGTAGATGGTTTATAGAATGAGGAGGATGTTGTAGATGGTTTATAGAAGGAGGAGGATGTTGTAGATGGTTTATAGGAGGAGGAGGATGTTGTAGATGGTTTAGAGAATGAGGAGGATGTTGTAGATGGTTTATAGGAGGAGGAGGATGTTGTAGATGGTTTATAGAAGGAGGAGGATGTTGTAGATGGTTTAGAGAAGGAGGAGGATGTTGTAGGATGTTGTAGATGAGTGTGCCCTATATGCATCATGCTGAACAGGTTCTTGATCAGGTGGACGGTAAAGTTCTGCTTTTGTCAGTACAGGGGACAGTAGCTTCAGGACAATGCTGTGCTACTCCACAGAACAGATTGAGGTCATTTAAGAGGTGTTTTATAATTTACTAATCACCTCTTAATCCCTCCTCTGTCATACTCTCTCTCTAGGTCTGTCTGTCTCTGTCTGTCTCTACTGCTACCTCTCGGGCAACGTATACAGAGAGTGAGATGAGGCCTGAGAACCCGTCGGAAAGGTGATGTAGATCCACAATTGTCTGCTGTAAGCAGAAAGGGCTTGACAGAAGTCTCTCCTGTGGTGCATCAGAGGAGAGCCGTGTGAAGGTGAAAGGTCCTTATTATCCCCTCTGATGCGGTCACAGTAAGAGTGTTTTCTGTTGGTGGATTTCACACGGCTCTATTTTTATAGCCTATATCCTTTCAGGAGGGTGAGGAAGTACATAGCTTCATAGCAATCCAAGGTTGATATGCATCGTCGGTAGTAGTGGGAGAAGCAAACATAACCATGCTGTCCATTTGCACAAAAGACTAGATGTTATAACATGTACGCACGTATACACGGACACGGTGACTGACTTCATCAGGAATTGAATAGGAATGTTGTTCCCACAGTGACTGTTAAAACCTACCCAAACCCAAAATCCGTGGATAGATGGCAGCATTAAAACTTGTTGAGGATAGGGGGCAGTATTTTCACTTTGGATGAATTGCGTGCCCATAGTGAACTGCATCCTACTCTGTCCTAGATTGCTAATATATGCATATTATTATTACTATTGGATAGAAAACACTCTGAAGTTTCTAAAACTGTTTGAATTATGTCTGTGAGTATAACAGAACTCATAGGGCAGGCAATCTTCCAAACAAGAAGTGAAATTCTGAATGTGGGTCAAATTTGACGTCATCGCCCATTCCCTTCCAAACAAGATATGGATCTGGTAGCACTTCCTACGCCTTCCACTAGATGCCCTCATTCAGTAGAACGTGTAATGGAGCCTCTGGTGTGAACTTTGACCGAATGGGAGGGGAAATAGTCACTGTTTTAGCAGAATGCCATTTCCCTGTGGCGCATTTCTCTGTGGGTGCTACCGCTGTTCCATTTGGTTGCAGATGAAAACCTATGATCCGGTTGGAACGTTATTGGATATATATGAAAATAACATCCTGAAGATTGATTCTCTACTTAGTTTGACCAGTTTATTCGACCTGGAATATAGTTTCCGTCCGAGTTTTCCTGGACCAGCGTCAGCTTTTGGGCACGTGAGCTGAAAGTGCTAGCAAATGCAGCAAATTGGACACTAGTATTGGACATTATGGAACAAAACAACAATTTATTGAGGAACTAGGACTCCTTGGACTGCATTCTGATGAAAGATCATCAAAGGTAAGGGAATATTTATGATGTAATTTCGTATTTCTGTTGACTCCAACATGGCGGAGAAATATATTTACGCCTGAGCGCCGTCTCAGATAATTGCATGGTAGGCTTTTTTCGTAACGTTTAAAAAAAATCTGACACAGCAGTTGCATTAAGAACCAGTGTATCTTTAATTATATGTAGAACATATCTTTCGTCAAAGTTTATGATGAGTATTTCTGTTATCTGGCGTAGCTTTCTATAATTCCTCTGGATATTTTTGAGGCATTTCTGAACACGGCGTCAATGTAAACCGAGATTTGTGGATATAAATATGCATATTATCGAACAAAACATAAATGTCTTGTGTAACATGTCATATGAGTGTCATCTGATGAAGATTTTCAAAAGGTTAGTGATTCATTTTATCTCTAATCCTGCTTTTGTGACTATCTTTGGCTGGGAAAAATGGCTTTTTTTTTGGTGGTGGTGGTGTTGTCAGGACCCGGTTACGAACCTGGGTCTCCGGAGTGAGAAACAGTCACTTAACCAACTGAGCCACGAATAGTCAGCAGAACCCAGAAGATGAGGCAGACACAGCAGTACTTAAGACGGTGTATTTAATAAAGTAAAAAAGAAAAGTCCTTCAATACAAAAATGGCAAATCCAAAAGGTGGTAGGTATAGCACAAAAAAGCCTCAAGAGATACTCAAAAACAAAAACAGAATTCCACAAGAGCATCCACCGGAATCGACAAGAATACACAGAACACTAGGGCTGGGTGCTAACATACAAACACAAAGCACAGAACTGAGGGAAACTAAGGGTTTAAATACAATCAGGGGAAACGAGGCACAGGTGCAAATAATAATGGGGAACAAGGGAAAAAACATAAGGTCAAAAAGCACAATGGGGGCATCTAGTGACCAAAACCCGGAACAACCCTGGCCAAATCCTGACAGGTGTAACATAAATATATGTTGTGTTTTCGCTGTAAACCATTCTTTAAAAATCGGACATGATGGGTAGATGATCAAGATGTTTATCTTTCATTTGCTGTTTTGGACTTGTTAATGTGTGAAAGTTAAATATTTCTAAAGAATATTTTTGAATTCCCTACGCCACCTTTTCAGCTGAATGGGGAGGTTCCCCTAGGGCAGGGGTGTCAAAGTCAAATGGACGGAGGGCCAAATAAAAAATTTAGCTACAAGCCGAGGGCCGGACTGTTCGAATGTTCATTGAAAAATTTTTAAATGACGCATATAGTCTAGTGAACCTAATTGAACCTACTGAAAACCTAACAAATATATTCCAATATGATCAGATAAATAAAGCAATATTTTCTTATGGCTCTGTCAGTAATCTTTAATTTTCAACAGACACAAAAGACAAATTTCCTTTATATAAAAATCCCCATAACATGAACATTAAATGAAAGAAACCGGTATTCAAGGCACCATCAGTAGCCTATATTTTCTATTTTAGCAAAAGTGGGCTAAATTTACTTCAAAGAAAAAAACAATAATAGCAATTTTCTATCATCCACTCAACTGAAATATTTTTAAAATATAATTGGATTGAAATACAATAAAATAAAGTGCAAAAATCTATTAATCAAAAACAACACTTTGTTTAAGGAGAAGTAACATGCAGTGAAAACAAATATTAAACTTTAACTTTTAAACTTGAACTGAGTAAAAACTCTAAATATGTGATTGCACAGTAATGTTCACTTGTTTGAGGTTGAGGGTGATACTTGGTGGTGTCCCATCTTTTCCACAAGTTCATCAATGTTCGGGTAAGGCTCTGAGCTGAGGAAATCCTCAGAATTGAGTGGAGGTGTTCAGCAGTAAGTCGACTTCTGTGTGATGTTTTGTTCAGGTTCATCAAAGAAAAAGTTGTTCACACAGGTATGTGCTGCCAAACATAGACAACGTTTGAGCAGCCTGGATGCGCAGCTGGGGCATTGTGTCGGGGAGGAAACGGGCGAACTCCGCAGCACCCACTGCCGCATATTTTGCCCTCAGTGTATCATTGCATTGGAGGTCAATCAACTCCATTTGGAGGTTTGGTGGTGAGCTTTCCACGTCAACAGCAAATGGGTTACCGAGCAGTTCCAACCTGCTTTTTTGTGCTTCAAAGTCAGCAAATCGGCGTCGAAAGTCAGCGGCAAGCATACCTATTTTATCAGCCAACTGTGCGCTCGGGAACGCACTGGTAGAGAGCTTCTCTTTCATGGTCTGGCAGCTGGGAAAGTGGCTCAAATTTTCTTTCCGCATCTGCGTCTCCCACAGAGTCAGTTTGGTTTTAAATGCCTTCACTGTACTGTACATATCAGAGATGACATGATCCCGACCCTGCAGCTGCAAGTTCATTGCATTCAGATGACTCGTAATGTCACACAGAAAAGCCATTTCACACAGAAACATTTCGTCTCGGAGTTGTGTTGTGTCTTTCCCTTTGCTGTCCAAGAACAGACAAATCTCCTCACGAAGCTCGAAACATCTTTGAAGCACCTTTCCCTGGCTTAGCCATCGCACCTCTGTGTGATAAGGCAAATCACCATGCTCCGTTTCTAACTCCGTCAGAAATGCCTTGAACTGGCGGTGATTCAAACCTTTGGCTCTGATAAAGTTAACTGTGCGCGTGATGATGCTCATTACATGCTCCATTTTCAAGGCTTTACCGCACAACGCTTCCTGGTGTATGATACAATGATAAGCTGTCAGCTCACCTGTCGCGTTTTCCTCTTGCATCTTTTCCCGTATCTTCGCCACCAGTCCGCTCCTGTGTCCACACATCGCAGGTGCTCCGTCGGTTGTCAAACCCACGAGTTTTCCCAAGGCAGCTCCATCTCATTTACACATCTTGACACCTCTTCATACAAATCATGCCCCGTAGTTGTGCCATGCATAGGACGTAAAGCCAAAAACTCCTCTGTCACGCTTAGGCTGGAGTCCACTCGCGGATGAAAATTGACAACTGGGCAATGTCAGAAATGTCGGTGCTCTCATCCACAGCCAAGGAATATGCAATGAAATCTTTTCCCTTTTTCACAAGCTGCTCTTTTAGATTGATGGACAACTGGTCTACTCTCTCGGCAATGGTGTTTCTGCTCAGACTCACATTTAAAAAGAGTTGCCTTTTTTCTGGGCAAACTTCGTCACAAACTTTAATCATGCAGTTTTTGATGAAATCCCCCTCCGTAAATGGCCGGGCTGATTTAGCGATCTCTTCTGCCAAAATAAAACTGGCCTTGACAGCAGCCTGGCCTTGTGATTTGGCTTTTTTGAACAGAGCCTGTCGAGATTTGAGGCCTCGTTTTAATTCCTCTGCCTTTTGTAGCCTTTGTTCCATGTCCATATTCTTGTTTTTGTCCGCGTGTTTCGTTTCATAATGTCGTCTCAGATTATACTCTTTCAGTACCGCCACACTTTCTCCACACAGAAGACACACAGGTTTTCCAGCTACCTCCGTGAACATATACTCCGACTCCCACCTTGTTTGAAACCCCGGTTCTCAGTGTCCACCTTCCGTTTTGCCATTTTTGATGGGTATCTGAAAGTTAATTTTACTGTGATGCTGACGACTGCTGTGCCAATAAATATTGAAATGAAGCAGCCTACTGCTCGGTGCGTCACCGTTGCATTGTGGGAAATGTAGTATTGGTGCGTGTAAAAGATCTGCGGGCTGCCGGCTTGCTGCGGTCTGCGGGCCGGTTCTAATAATAAATCAAGATCATCCCAGGGGCCGTAAAAAACCTTCTCGCGGGCCGGATGTGGCCCGCGGGCCTTGACTCTGACATATGTGCCCTAGGGGATCGCCTTGCCATAACAGGTAACACGAAACTTGAGGCGCAAACCACCGTATTTAACCATGACAAGGTGACTGGGAATATGGTTGAATACAAACAGTGTAGGTATTCCCTCCGTAAGGCAAGAAAACAGGCAAAACGTCAGTACAGCTACAAAGTGGAGTCGCAATTCAACGGCTCAGACACGAGACATATGTGGCAGGTGTCATGACTGGCCTGTTCGGGTCAGCTGACAATCACGGACTACAAGGTCTTGCTCCCGGACAAACTAAACACCTTCTTCACCTGCTTCGAGGGTAACACAGTCCCACCGACGCGACCCGCTGAAAGTCCTGTGGGCTGTCGTTGTCCTTGGCAAACATGAGTAAGACATTTAAGCTTGTTAATCCTCGCAATGCTGCCGGCATCCCTAGTTGCGTCCTCAGAGCATGTGCAGACCAGCTGGCTGGTGTGTTTATGGACATATTCAATCCCTCCCTATCCCAGTCTGCTGTCCACACTTGCTTCAAGATGTCCACCATTGTTGCTGTACCCAAGAAATCAAAGTTAGCTGAACTAAATGACTATTGCCCCATAACACTCACTTCTGTCATAATGAAGTGCTTTGAGAGGCTAGTTAAGGATCATATCACCCCCACCTTACCTGACACTCTAGTCCCATTTCAATTTGCTTACCGCCCCAATAGATCCATAGACGATGCAAATGCCACAACACTGCACAATCTCATCTGGACAAGAGGAATACCTATGTAAGAATGCTGTTCATTGACTATAGCTCAGCATTCAACACCATAGTACCCTCCAAACTCAGCATTAAGCACAGAGCACTGGGTCTCAACCCCGCCCTGTGCAACTGGGCCATGGACTTCCTGATGGGCTGTCCCCAGGTGTTGAAGGTAGGAAACAACACCTCCACTAAGTTGACCCTCATGACTGGGGCCCCACAAGTGTGCGTGCTCAGCCCCCACCTGCACTCCCTGTTCACCCATGACTACGTGACCATGCACGCCTCCAACTCAATCATCAAGTTTGCAGATGACACAACAGTAGTAGGCCTGATTACCAACAATGACGAGACAGGGAGAATGTGACGACAGCCTACAAGGAGGAGGTGAGGGCCCTGGCAGATTGGTACCAGGAAAATAACTTTTCCTTCAATGTCAACAAAACAAAGGAAGCTGATCATGGACTTCAGGAAACGGCAGAGGGAGCCCCTATCCACATTGACGGGACAGTAGTGGAGAAGGTATAAAGATTCAAGTTCCTCGGCGTACACATCACTGACAATCTGAAATGGTCCACAAACAGAGTATTGAAGAAGACGCAACAACGCTTCTTTATCCTCAGGAGGTCTGAAGAAATTTGGCTTTGCCCCTAAGTTCATCACAAACTTTTATAGATGCACATTTCGGAGCAGCCTACCTGGCTGTATCACCGCCTGGTACAGCAACTGCACCACCTGCA